>NW_019268533.1:4543420-4639562 GCF_002738365.1 Cucurbita moschata
GGGGGGGGGGGGGGGGGGGGGGGGGGTACGTGGAATCCCATGTGAATCAGTAAGGACCACCTTGTAAGGCTAAATACTCCTGGGTGACCGATAGTGAAGTAGTACCGTGAGGGAAGGGTGAAAAGAACCCCCATTGAGGAGTGAAATAGAACATGAAATTGTAAGCTTCTAAGTAGTGAGAGGAGAACAGGACTTTGACCGTGTGCCTATTGAAGAAAGAGCTGGTGACTCATAGGCAGTGGCTTGGTTAAGGGAACTATAAAAGCCATAGCGAAAACGAGTCTTTATGGGGCCACTGTCAATGCTTATGGACCCAAACTGGGTGATCTATCCATGACCAAGATGAAACTTAGGTAAAGCTAAGTGGAGGTCTGAACCGACTGATGTTGAAGCTTGGGTGAAGCTAAATGGAGGTTCGAACTGGCTGATGTTGAAGAATTAGCAGATGAGTTATAGTTAGGAATGAAATGCCACTCAGATCCATAGCTAATTGGTTCTCCCCAAAATGCATTGAGGCGTAATAGTTGACTGGACATCTAGGGGTAAAGCACTCCTTCGGTGCTGGCCGCGAGAGTGGGTACCAAATTGAGGCAAACTCTAAATACTAGATATGATCTCAAAATGACAGGGGTCAAGGTTGGCTAGTGAGATGATGGGGGATAAGCTTTATTGTCGAGAGGGAACAACTTGGATCACCAGCTAAATCCCCTAAATGACCGCTCAGTGACAAAGGAGGTAGGGGTGCAGAGACAACCAAGAGGTTTGCCTAGAAGTAGTCTCCCTTGAAAGAGTGCGTAATAGCTCATTGATCAGCGCTCTTGCACCAAAGATAAATAGGGCTAAGTGATTTGCCGAAGCCGTGGGATATAAAAACGCATTAGTAGGAGAGCATTCCACCTTAGAGGGAAGCACTGCGCTAGCAGTGATGGACGAAGCAGAAGCGAGAACGTCGGCTGGAGTAATGCAAGCCATAATAGTAAAGTTTGTAGGCAAATGATCCCATCATGAATTTCTCATCATTGTCCACATGAAATATACTAATAATTTAAATTATTTTGGTATTCCAATCAAACTCATTTAACAATTGAAATAATTAAATTCAATAGAAAGAGAGAGCGATCAGAAACAAAATGAAAAAGATAGATCTTGATAATTGCAAAGTTTTGTCCAAATGATGTCACTCTATTTGTTCGTAGGTTGTATATGATATAATGGAAGGAAAAGTTGATACACTAATGAGACAATATCATTATTTGAGATTTACCATTATTTGGTCTTTGTAATATATATGTTTGTATACGTATATAAATATAGATATAATACCCATTAACATAATTAGTTCTTCATGGAAAGAATTGTGCAAAATAAACACTATACGACTTTAAAGACCATTTCTTATGTCCTTTGCTGATAAACTATTTTTATGGCAATGTTCTTTGGACTATTGATGCGCTATCAGAGATATCTATTAGCGATCTTTTTTATACGTCTAGTAGACCATTTCTACATGTCAGATATACCATTTCTACGCTTATTACTATAAAATATTCCTACATTACCAATGATAAATGTCCGTTTTGAATACTGTAATTCTTTTGTGCTGTGAATTTCTTTGATTACTCTTTAGAAAATCTGTATTCCGTCTTTTCAATCACCCATGATATAGTTTGTGTTGAATAAACTATTTTCAACATGAAGGTGTATCCAGGAAAGCGGGCTGGTGGTCTTGAAGCTGATATGATGGCTGCAAATGAGCTAAATGCTCATGTATTTCTCCAAGTAACAGATTCTTTCCGTTTCTTCCATAATCTTTTTCTACATATTACTGCTGATGATGATTAAACTATGCTGGAAATTGTTCATATGAACGTTCTGCAGAGCAGTTCCGCGGATATCTGCTCGAATCTTGCCTTACTTGTTGGTGGGTTTGAAACAAACACTGGGGAGCAGGTTATCCACAATATTCAGTATCTAAATGTTTTATGGACTTGGTATGTTTTTGCCTTATGATACGAAAAAGTGCTTGTTCTGCTTTCTTAGTGGCTAGCGTTCCGGGACGATGGCAAATATAGCGCTGCAGACTATGGGAAAATTATGAGTGAAAGGATGTCCAAAAGAGTAGAACAAGTGTCATGGAATCCTTATGAACAAGAACTATTGATTAAGCGTAGGAGGAATTTTGTGATCAGGATGTTTCAGGGCATAATGAGAGGTCTTGTGTATATGCACGACCGGAACAGATTACACCAAAGTCTTGGACCATCTTCTGTAGTACTCAAGTATGGATCTTGGAAGTCGCATAGATTATTTGCTATCTTGTAAAGATTTCTAATTTATCTCTCTCAGATGTGATAAAATTGGTTTGCATTTGATCACAGTACAATTGTTGAGAAAGATGCTGCTTACTTAGTCCCTCGACTTCGAGATCTCGCTTTTTCTGTGGATGTGAGGTAATTCCGATCTCTTCATGATTGAGTTTTTTTCTGCATTATCAACCTTTTTTTCTCCACTATAAATACTGATTAGATGTATGCTCGATTCACAACACAAAAAAAAAAGGAAAGAATTGAAAAGCACAAGTGTTTAAGATTCTACCGTTTAAAGGATCCCTCCCCTCAAGTTGTTCTTTTTGCTTAATCTATTTGTTTTGGTATATTTGGATTGTGGGTTATATCCAACAACCTAAGCCCAGTATCTTCCAGTCACCCCGTTAATATAAGATACTTCAGTGTGTTAGGAATCGCGACTCTCCACAATAGTATGATATTGTCCACTTTGAGCATAAGCTCTCATAGCTTTGTTTTGGGCTTCCCAAAAGGCCTCATTACCAATGGAAATGTATTCCTTACTTATAAACCCAGGATCATTCCCTAAATTAGCCAAAGTGGGACTCCCTCCCAACAATCCTCAACAAAGTGTTCATCGTTTTCAACATTTAAGGATCATAAATTACATTGTTTTCACCACGGTAGTTAATTATAAATTTTTGGATCCAATATAGATTGAAAGTTTCTGTAATCATTTGATTTCCAGATATCCGTTTCCAGAAGACAGCCTCGGACAGCTCGCCGAGGGGCTATGGAGACGAGCAACAGCTGCTGGTGCCTACACTCCAATGGATAAAAGAGCGTTTGGAATAGCAGATGACATGTATTATTCACATATATACATTGATATTCACACTTCACTGCATAGATTGTGTTCAAAGCTTCTATCTCATGTGTACCATTTTTCCTTCTTTCTTATGCAGATATGGAGCAGGTCTCCTCTTTGCATATTTGGCTTTCGTGCCGTTTTGTGAAGCTGGAGTTGTTGATACCCTCTCCTTGCAAGTAATTCTTTTTACTAAACTTTTTTTTTCATTGTTTCCTTCGATCTTCTGTCTTGCTCTGCTTGAATCAAGTAATGTGTTAGGACATCCCATTAATAAGCCGATCTGGATCGATTCGTCAAATTTTTCTATTATTGATCGATTTGTGCGTATATCCAAAAGGATTTTGTATCAAATCCAATATATACTTCGCCTTTCTTGTGTTGAAACTTTGGCTCGTAAACACAAAAGCCCTTTGACAAGTGAAGCTCTATTTGTAATCTTTAGTTTTGGTTTCTCTGTCATCGTTCTTTCTTGGTTAGATTATCTATTGATTTCCCATTATTATTCTTTTCCTCTTTGAGGAAAAAAAATAAAAATGTAACGGCCCAGATCCACCGTGATATTCCTTTCGGGCTTCCCGTCAAGGCTTTGAAATGCGTCTGCTATGGGAAGGTTTCCACACCCTTATAAATGGTGGTTTGTTCTCCTCCCCAACCAATATGGGACATCACAATCCACCCCCTTTGGGGTCCAACGTCCTCTCTGGCACTCTTTCCTTCCTCCAATCGATGTGGGACCGCTTCCAAATCCACCCCCCTTTAGGGCCTAGTGTCCTTATTGACACACCGCTTGTTCTCCTCCCCAACCAATGTGGGACATCACAATCCACCCCCCTTCGGGGCCCGGCGTTCTCGCTGGCACTCTTTCCTTCCTCCAATCGATGTGGGACTACCTCCAAATCCACCCCCTTTGGGGCCTAGTGTTCTTACTGGCACACCGCCTCGTGTCTACCCTCCTTCGGGGAACAGCGAGAAGGCTGGCACATCGTCCGGTGTCTGGCTCTGATACCATTTGTAACGGCCCAGATCCACCGCTAGCAGATATTGTCCTCTTTGGACTTTTCCTTTCGGGCTTCCCCCTCAAGGCTTTAAAACAGGTCTGCTAGAGGAAGGTTTCCACACTTTTATAGATGGTGGTTTGTTCTCCTCCCGGGGGACTGCACTAATCCTTCTTGTTTTTCTGGAAACTTATAGAGGCTATTGGAGAGCACATTCAGACTTGATCTTGAAGCCACAAGAGAGTAAGACTTCCAAGTATTTTTACAATTCTGCTCCAGGTCTTTTAACTCGTCTTTGAACTAATTTGTATGTATAAATGCCTTGTCTTGGAAGATATTGTTTAGCAGATGATCGGTTTGTTGAAGCGGTCAAGTTTCTCGATCTCGATGATCGTGCTGGTTGGAAGTTACTTCAGGTTATTTGTCTTTCTACATCTAGATGTTCTATTTCAATCTTTAAACTTTTAAATGCTCTATTTTGACTCATGAGCTTTAAATAAGAATTTTAGTCGGTTTATATTACCTGTATTTGGAGCTCTATAGAAAGTTAAATGCTTGGTTCTAAACCTTTCTTATTCTTCAACGAACTAACAAAATGAAAAACTGTTTTAGGCAATGTTGAATTCAGACTTTCGACAACGGCCACTCGCCGAGGCAGTACTCAACCATCGGTTCTTGATGACGACAATGATTTGATTCGGTTATGTACCATATTTGGGTAAAGGTCTGCTAGTTTTTGTTTTGCAAGGATAATAAAAAATAAGGTAGAACAATAAATGGTACGTATTGGGTGACTTGTCCTACTAATATTATATAACTCATTTGCTCTCTTCAGACTGGCTGCTAACGGATCTATTGAAAATGCTTGTTTTAGAATGAATACAGGAACTTTGCACTACTTCAGAGTTATTCTATTGAAGAACCTTCTCTTGGTCTCTGTGATTCGCAACATAAACACGACAAAACAATTGTGTCATAGTTGTGGGGCTTCCCTCGCCCTTCCTTAGACTTGGCTCGAGACTCACTAAATAACCCATGACAAACTAACTAGCTTCGACATAACTTTGCCTAGGCTAGGGGGAGCATGCCCCAAACTTGGCCACTTTGAACTCGCTCATGGTGCAACCCTTGGGGTGAGACTTGAAAGTCAACTATAGTAGTTACTCATCATGGCACCAACCCCCTGCAGTTGCGATGTTTGAAAGCTTGTAACATAGCCCCGTGTTGACACTACACTTCTACCAACTCTTCAACTTGAAAGTCAACTATAGTAGTTATTCATCATGGCACCAACCCCTGCAGTTGCGATGTTTGAAAGCTTGTAGCATAGCCCCGTGTTGGCACTACACTTCTACCAACTCTTCAACTGGCCACCTTCATGTGGCGATCGCTACCTTGACACTTCTCTGATACTGGTCTTGATCTTCTTGTGAAACCACCCACCTTAGGAATGAGGTGGTGGTTCAAGAAATACACGTGTGCTCGCACTTTAGAGCACATTCACGAGGTGAGTAACCCATTCACTCGGGCCTTCCCTCACTCCCACTTGGTTACCTCTCTGTAGATAGGATATGCCTTGGGCTCAACTTGGCACTTAGCTGATACTTGTCTTGTCTGACCCCTGGCTTCTCTGCTTGCCACCATTGATACTATTCCTCTAATATGAATGGTTATTTGGAAGACACATGACATGGTGTGTCTTCGGTTGCATCTATCTGCCCATATCAGAACTC
Organism: Cucurbita moschata; assembly: GCF_002738365.1. NCBI lineage: Eukaryota > Viridiplantae > Streptophyta > Magnoliopsida > Cucurbitales > Cucurbitaceae > Cucurbita > Cucurbita moschata. Next base: position 4,549,305 of record NW_019268533.1, read on the forward strand.
CAAACCCTTGGCAAACCCTTGGCAAATGAACTCGTTTTTTTTTTAAAAAAAAAAAGAACGAAATTTTCAAACCTCGCCGAAAATCGCGAGATTTGCGCCAATAACCAACCTCAACTCCCCTTTAAAATCCTGATCTCACGCCCCTCGTTCACACATCCAAGTCCACATTTGCCTTCTCAAGCCCCAACTACACGCAGAGAAAGAAAAAGAAATAGAGAAACAGAAAGTCAGAGAGTAAACAAAGAAAGAAACCTTGGAGCCGAAACTCAACATTGTAGTATACGTAACAGATCACCGGAAGTTTCGTCGTCGCCGTGAGCGTGTAATCAAATCAATGCAAAATTCGCCAAAGGCGAAGAGATATTGAAGGTTCATCATCGGCACTAGTCGGGTAAAGGAGACGAACCGTCGGATTTTAGATTGTATCGCTCTTGGGCCTCTGTTACGGGTGAACCACACTGCTACAACGCCCACGACCTAGAAGTGCACGACCCAATACAGTCCAGCCTGCAACGTACCAGCCCAGTGTGCCTCGACCGGACACATACAACCTGCGCTTAACTCGAATAATGCACTGCCTCATTCCTGTGCCGGCTCAACTTGGCAACGCAATAAGCTCGGCTTGACGACACAATTGACTCAGATTGATGGCTCAAATGGCTCGGCTATTGTTAAGGAATGAAATTTGATTAATTAAAGAGTTCAATTAATTAATTTTATATTAATGGCATTGGTTTATAATCTATTGATCATAAGATTCCTTTACTAGCTCATAACGTTAAAATGATATGATTACGTTGTTTGCATGTTTAAGCATGTGAATGATACTTTGTTTCATATTAGGAAAATTATGTATTTAAACATCTTATTGTTTTATTGCACTTAGTAGTCAAGTACAACGAGAACCATTAACCCAACATGACACTCTAATGAACAGAACCTAGCCTATCCATGCCTTAATCTATGCCTTTAAGTTACCAAAAGACTACTCTGAGCTCACGATCCTCACATCGATTATTGGAATATTTTCATCTTGATTGACAAGATTCCTCTTAAATGGAATGTCTCATCTCAATTGGTGGGATGTCACGTTTGATTTTACTACTTTGGTTGGATGTTGCACGATTTCGTACCGATCATGTGTCCTAAATTGATCTAGATAGAAAAATGTCTCAGATTATATATTATATCAGGAAATGGAGTGGACTTCTATATAGAATTCAGTAAACCCACATTGAGAGGGTGGGAGATTAAATGGATACATAGAAGTGAGACCTTAGCTTACCGTTGAGAACTTACAAGTATGAATGACAAAGAACTCAAATTAAAAGTCATGATATCTTAGACACAGGGATATGATTATAAGCCTAAGAGAATTTTCTTAATTAAGAGACATTTAGCTTTTTAGAATTCAAAATGCTTTACGTTAAATTTAGCCGAAGTTTTAAAAGTGTTCTTATTGATAACGATAAAATAGCAGTTGCTGAAAAACACGAGAATTTCGGTGGATGCTGTTAGATAAACCTGTGGTCTTTTAGATAAATCGTCGATTGTTGCCATGACTGTCGACTGTTAGATAAACCGGCGTAGAGCTCGGTCACATTCAATGGAGTGGTGTGATTTCAGCTGGTCACTTTGGTCATGCTTAAAGTGTTGTTGTGTCTTTATTTACTGCTATAAAAATGAGAAAAACTGCACAGTTTTAAGCCGCACAAAAAAAAAAGGAAAAACTCAAATTCCATTCCTCGATCTTCTGTTCGTCGTTCTCATTCTCACCGATTGCAGAGGCTCCGGCTAAGAGACAATAAGTGGTATTAGAGCTTTGTTTCGAGGTAGAAGAAGATGCACCAAAACACGAAGATGCAGACGTTGTGGGGTCCATCTCGAACAGGTTCACGCACTCCTCCACGCCGCAGCCGAGTGCTGGCGTCTCCATCACTGCTACCAAGAGGCCAACGCCGCTAAGACGGGCGTCGAGTCGTCGTCGAGCAGGTGATCAAGGAGACAACCGCCTCTGTATAGTACCCAATGTTGACAAGGTCCAACTACTAACAAGTGAGCTTTGTTGATAAGCATCAATCTGCAGGCGCAAGGGCTGTGGCATGCTGTCGAGCTGGAGGAAGGAGAAGCAATTGAGTACCGAGAGGATCAATTGGCGTTCACCGCCATATTGCAGGTTGTGCCTCTAGAGATGCCGGCGTCTCTCTCCACCAAGCGCAGCATGCAATCAGCCTTGGAGGGGATCAAATCCCATAGGGTTGGTGTGCAACGTGTATGGGAGTCCAACGTCGAACAGCTGCGGAAGGAGTTCTCGGAGATCCGCTTCAAGGACGGTGAATCCGTCAATGATTATTCCATGCGGATCATGGGGCTCGCCAGCAGCATCACCACTCTTGGTGGGAGCATCAGCTAGACGGAGATTGTGAAGAAGATACTGCAGGTCGTCCCAAATCACCTCGAGCAAGTCGCAATTTCGATCGAGACATTGTTTGACATGGACGACCTAACGGTGGAAGAGGTGACCGAAAGATTGCGCAACATCGAGCAGAAGAAGAAGAATGCTGCTATAGTTGTCGATAAGCAGGGTCGTCTTCTCCTTACTGAGGAGGAGTGGCTTGCACGCCTGAAGCTTCGCGAAAACTCCAGCGAGAGCGGCGGGTTCTTCGGCAGAAAAGGCGACAAGAAGCAGTGTAAACATCGCAGGGGTGCGCGTGGGAAAGAAAGAGAGCAGAAGGAGTCGGCTGATGGCAGACCAATCTAGTGCTCGAACTGCAGGAAAAAAGGCTACGTGGGCAAGGATTGCTAGAGCAAGCCCAGGAATAAGGAGAAGGCACATGTGGCCCAATCCGAGGAGGAAGAGCCAACACTTTTCATGGTGACTACATCGGTGTTATCTGTCTTCTCCAATTCCAATTCCAAATACACAGAAGCAATCGACGGCGACACTGCTCCGGTGAGCGTCGTCGATGAGGGTTCGATATATCCTGAGGAAGAGCTTCAGCGAAGTTGATTCAGCTGAAGGAGGAGCGAGTGTTCGCTTAGATCAGTGAAAGGGGCGAGCAGCACGAGCACCGGTGATATGAACCAAGAGACATCAATCATACAATATGCTTCAATGAAGATGTGAAGAAAAGGTTGTCAAAATTATCAAAAGATGTTTCAATTCATGCTACATTGAAGAAGAATAAAGTTTGATTGTTGTAAATTTTGGGTGGGTTATAATTTAGAGTTATTGTATTTTAAGACTTTTTATTTAATTTCGGTTACATTTACATAATGGCTAATTATGGCCATAAAGTGTGAATGTTACAACTTTTGAATGCCTTTAATAGTTTCATTTTGAGGCTATATAAAGCCATGTTTGTTGTATTTGTAAGGAGACTTGAAAAATATAGTAAAGAAGCATTTGTGCTTTTCTTTAGCCGATGGCTAAGTTTCTTTGCAATTCTTTGTAGTTTAGATTGCATGTAGAATCATTCAAGCTCGACATGATCAATCTTGCTTGTGGAGTGATTCGAATCTCAAACAAGTGTTCTTGTCTTGAGATATTTGATCAACAAGAATCATTGAAGCTAGACATGATCGATCTTGCTTCTGGAGTGATTCGAATCTCAAACAAAGTGTTCTTTGCTTGAGATATTCGATCAACAAGGTAATCCGAATCTTATTCCCCTTGTAGTTGATTCCTTATCTTATCATTTGGTATCAAAGCTTCAGGCTCAAGATCGGATATATGTTTCCTTTGCTTTCTTCTCAATTTAATTTTTATTTATTTTCATCTTTTTAGTTTTTAATCGACTCAAAGTTCAAAATTCAATCTTTGCTCTATTTAAAATTTTGAGAGGTGAGAATGAAAGCTTCATTTGTGTAAATGAGTGCAAACAGAGTGGCCTAAAATTCCTTTAGTGTATACACGTGAGAGAGTGTTGTGAGGTCCTTTGTATTTCCATAACTTATTTTTTGCAGCAAAGTTTCACAAATAGATTCGAGGACGAATCCTCTTGAAGAAGTGGAGAATGATATGAACCAAGAGACATCAATCATACAATATGCTTCAATGAAGATGTGAAGAAAAGGTTGTCAAAATTATCAAAAGATGTTTCAATTCATGCTACATTGAAGAAGAATAAAGTTTGATTGTTGTAAATTTTGGGTGGGTTATAATTTAGAGTTATTGTATTTTAAGACTTTTTATTTAATTTCGGTTACATTTACATAATGGCTAATTATGGCTATAAAGTGTGAATGTTACAGCTTTTGGAATGCCTTTAGTAGTTTCATTTTGAGGCTATATAAAGCCATCTATGTTGTATTTGTAAGGCAGACTTGAAAAATATAGTAAAAGAAGCATGTGTGCTTTCTTTAGCCAATGGCTAAGTTTCTTTGCAATTCTATGGAGTTTAGATTGCATGTAGAATCATTCAAGCTTGACATGATCAATCTTGCTTCTGGAGTGATTCGAATCTCAAACAAAGTGTTCGTTGCTTGAGATATTCGATCAACAAGGTAATCCGAATCTTACTCCCCTTGTAGTTGATTCCTTATCTTATCAACCGGTGATGGGTCCGCGACACGGGGACAACAAATCATATGATCGGGGCAAGGTCTGCGTTCTCCGAGCTCGACTCAGAGATTCACGGGACGGTGAAGTTTGGCGACGGCTCCATCGTCAAGATCGAAGGGCGAGACACCATTCTGTTCATCGGTAAGGGTGGCGAGCACCGCAAGCTGAATGACGTCTACTTTATCCCGAGGTTCAAGGCTAACCTTGTGAGCCTGGGTCAACTCAATGAGGCCGGCTGCTACATCTACATCAAGCACGGGCTGCTCAAGATCTGCAACGATCGACGACGACTCCTCATGCAAGTTCGGCGCACGACTAACTGCCTCTACATCCTAAAATTGAAGATAAAACAGCCGGTCAGCCTCTCGGCCAGGACCGAAAAAGCAGCTTGGAGCTTTCCTGCTTTACAGAAACTACACAAGGAGGAGACGGTGTACGGTTTGCCGGCAATCATAGACGTGAACAGGTTGTGCGACAAGTGTCTCATCGGCAAGTAGAAGCGCACCCCTTTTCCGTCTCATGTATCCTATCTCAGGCATCACTCAGCTCGGTAAAGGAGGAATTGCCTATTTTCTACCGATTCGACCATCCCGAAGCTAAAATTGACTTTGATTAAGGCAATTAAGACTTGTATAACATTTAATTTCTCGATTTAAGTTAAATTGAGTTAACGAATTTGAGTTACTAACGAAACGGGATAGACACTCTAATAGGAAATGACAACCGGCGATACTTTGAGCATGTTCAAGGAAGGGAAAGCGAACGTACTCGATTTTATGGAAACGCCGACTAAGAACAACCAAGTAAGTGGTCTTACTATCAGTTTGGTTATAACTGTACGTTGTATGATGACATGTGCCCGTGGCCTCGCACGTGTCATATGCTCGTATGTTTGAACAATTATGTAATGATGTGTGTACGATATGATATGTGAACGGTTATGCTATATGTGACAATTGATATGTTTATCTTATGATATGTTAAGATATGACGTGCTTGATGATATACTCGAGACATGATATGTGAATGCTATGATATATGATATAGTATGATATGTGCATAACATGATATGATAAGTTAGAAGATATAATGAGTTATGAGATGATTTATGTTTGACATAAATGATATATAATACGATTGACATGCAAATGACGAATTGACTATGATATATGATATAGTATGATATGTGCATAACATGATATGATAAGTTAGAAGATATAATGAGTTATGAGATGATTTATGTTTGACATAAATGATATATAATACGATTGACATGCAAATGACGAATTGACTATGATATATGATATAGTATGATATGTGCATAACATGATATGATAAGTTAGAAGATATAATGAGTTATGAGATGATTTATGTTTGACATAAATGATATATAATACGATTGACATGCAAATGACGAATTGACTATGATATATGATATAGTATGATATGTGCATAACATGATATGATAAGTTAGAAGATATAATGAGTTATGAGATGATTTATGTTTGACATAAATGATATATAATACGATTGACATGCAAATGACGAATTGACATGAGATACAACTCCAGTATATGCATGGAAGATATGATATAAAGGAAAACGCTAGATATACATGATAATGAATAGAAAAATGTTGGGACCTCAGGCATCATTGTGTGTTCATGCATCGGGGGATACCCCTATTCCTTTTACGATGGTACGAACACGTATATTACGAAGCAGGGAAACGATCATTATGTTTACCATAATGCTACTACGATGGTCGTTATTTCTAACGGGTGTCCAGCATCAACAGCTAACAGAGAATGCTTACCAAACAAGAAAGGGGCTTAGGAGGTGTACAAATCAACTGGTGGGTCCGTACTCGCACGTGTGTAGAATAGTAAATACACATCCAATTACCCATTTAGGATATCTATCGTAGGAAAATAGACTAATATGATAGGTTTCACTCACAATTGTATGTGCTTCAATCTAACCCTAATAGAGTCCCACTCATGATTGTATGTGCTTGCATCTAACCTCAATAGCCGGGTCACTTGCTGATTATTTCTCAAAAAACCTCAGGCCTTATACGGTTGACGGCGTCGCAACCCAAGAGACCATAACACATGCATAAGATAGTTTGCAATTTGAATTTAGTAGACTATAGGTTTGTATAGGCTAGTTTGCATTTCCATTTAGTAGCATGTAGGTTAGTATATAAGACATTTTTACTTTGTCATTTTCCATTTTTATTATATTATTTAAAGGCGTTTTAGAAAACATATAAGATCAATGTTATGTTTTTATGATAAAGTTTTGAATGAAGTATTTCTCCATAAATTATAATATTGTTCATTAATATAATAATTTATGATAATAGTTTTTTTTTTGAGGGAAGAATTTTAAATCAAATTGCAGGCTGACATTTGTTTTGGTTGAGTCAATGTGACGAACCAAAAATAGAACTACAACTCCATTTAACCTATATCATACTTTTAAGATTCTTATAAAAATTAATAATGTTTCGTATTTAAAGTTCATGAAATTTTAATTATTAATGTAACATGTATGTAAGATTTTTTTAAATAATTAAAAAAAACAACCCGACCACCTAACTCAACTTAATTTGAAAATGGAGAGTTTGGATGGATTAAATTGTGAACTCTATTCAAATGGATCAGATCACCCCCAAAATATTTCTTGTATATATTTTTTTGGTTGAAGTTTTTTTTATTTTTTTTAATAAAGGTAAAAATTCAAAATCATACTTAAAAAACTAGAAGACAGTTTTTTTTAAAAAAATAATAATAACAAAATCATTATTCAACGGAGGATTAGCACGAAAAGTCTTAAATTATTATTATTATTTTTAAATAAAATTTGTGGATATATATATAATAATACATATATGTATATACGTACTGAGCGGTCGATATAAAGGATTGAATAAAAAAAGGATTATTGTTGGCATGTTACACGTGGGTCACGTGTTTCCCCTATTCTTGCAAGAGGTAAAACTGTAAATAGAAAATGTGGTTCCATGCAAACTGCTCCATATAAATAGAAAATGAATTTTCTTATGTTTTATGCATTAACTTTATACAAATACTTCACATATAATAACCTCGATGTACTTGCTAGCTATTATACGGAGTTCTACGCCCTCTTTTAAGACAAGTTCTACTGCATAGGACAAAGTATTTGGTCACCTTGAACGTGCTACACTATATGGCCTAGGATTGACTCGATAGTACCTATATTATTACCATTTGATAGGGCATGGCTAGCCCTAAGAATGTACTAGAGAGGAGATGGGAGGTGGAGACTCTAGTGACACCAAGATATTACTGGCTGTCTGATGAGCTACCTTAGTCATCCTAGGATGTCGTGGAGTTCTACTAGGTTATTAGGGGTATCTAGGCGGTTTAAATCTCACATCGCATTTTTTAGGACACTCGGATTTAGTTCCTCGAGGCTAATCCAATCTTTAGGTAGACTTAGATCTAGACCTTTGATCGCCGCTCACGATACTTGGATGCACGGTTTATTGGAAATATATTGATCTAGGTCAATGTGTAAACCGTCCTAGCTATAGCATCCTAATTGGTTCACTCATGCATGCTTATTAGGGAGATATTCCTATCAATCCCCTAAAGCATAGAACACATTCTAATCATCACCTTAGTCATCTCTAGGCATTGAGGAGGTCTATTGGGTTCCTAGGGTGGTTTAACGTGGTTGCTCGACTCCAGGGGACTTTGTTTTGACTCCTCGAGTCTTTCCTAGTCTAGGAGTAATAGGGTCTAGACCTACTGACGGTAGCTCACAGGCCTATAGAACTCAGTCTACTGAAATTGTCCTACCCTAAGTCATCGTCTAGCTAACTTAACAAAATTTTAGGAAAAATCAATATTTTTTTTTATGCTACGAATAGTAAATGTGAATTAGTTTATAATTAAGTTGATCGAGGGGTGGAAAGAAATTATTATAGACTTTAAGGATGAAAGGGTAAAACTTTTAAATCTAGGGACTATATGAACAAATTATCCAAAGTTCCGGGGCATGAACATAATTTCTAAAAATGTTTTTTTGTGCGGCGCAGATGTTAAATGTTGTCCACGAACAACGGTGACCCTTGATTAAAAACCTTTAGGTTGGTAACAAAAAGCTGCTGCCCTTTTCCTCTCTCATTCTCCTCAGTTTCTCTCTCTCTCTCTCTCTCTCTCTCTCTCTCTCTCTCTCTCTCTCTCTCTCCCCCTCTGCCATGGCTCTGCTCTCTCTCTCTCTCTCTCTCTCTCTCTCTCTCTCTCTCTCTCTCTCTCTCTCTCTCTCTCTCTCTCTCTCTCTCTCTCTCTCTCTCTCTCTCTCTCTCTCTCTCTCTCTCTCTCTCTCTCTCTCTCTCTCTCTCTCTCTCTCTCTCTCTCTCTCTCTCTCTCTCTCTCTCTCTCTCTCTCTCTCTCTCTCTCTCTCTCTCTCTCTCTCTCTCTCTCTCTCTCTCTCTCTCTCTCTCTCTCTCTCTCTCTCTCTCTCTCTCTCTCTCTCTCTCTCTCTCTCTCTCTCTCTCTCTCTCTCTCTCTCTCTCTCTCTCTCTCTCTCTCTCTCTCTCTCTCTCTCTCTCTCTCTCTCTCTCTCTCTCTCTCTCTCTCTCTCTCTCTCTCTCTCTCTCTCTCTCTCTCTCTCTCTCTCTCTCTCTCTCTCTCTCTCTCTCTCTCTCTCTCTCTCTCTCTCTCTCTCTCTCTCTCTCTCTCTCTCTCTCTCTCTCTCTCTCTCTCTCTCTCTCTCTCTCTCTCTCTCTCTCTCTCTCTCTCTCTCTCTCTCTCTCTCTCTCTCTCTCTCTCTCTCTCTCTCTCTCTCTCTCTCTCTCTCTCTCTCTCTCTCTCTCTCTCTCTCTCTCTCTCTCTCTCTCTCTCTCTCTCTCTCTCTCTCTCTCTCTCTCTCTCTCTCTCTCTCTCTCTCTCTCTCTCTCTCTCTCTCTCTCTCTCCCCCTCTGCCATGGCTCTGCAAGTCTGGGAGACGTTGAAGGAGGCGATCGTGGCCTACACAGGCCTCTCTCCGTCGACCTTCTTCACAGTCTTGGCTCTTGGATTGGCCTTTTACTATCTCATTTCCAGTTTCTTTGGTCCTTCCGACTACGGAACACATACTAGGGACTTAGGGGAGCAGCTCCAGCCTCTCCCTCCGCCTGTCCAAGTCGGTGAGGTTTCTGAGGATGAGTTGAAGCAATACGATGGCTCCGATCCTGAGAAGCCTCTGCTCATGGCTATCAAGGGTCAGATCTACGATGTTTCTCAGAGCAGGTCGGTTGAGAATTTTCTTTTATTGAAAAATTTCCCCTCTGTTTTAGCTATTTAGTGATTGGATGATCGTGATGTGTTTTGGTTCAGTTTCAATTATTTCTTGTGTCAACGTCTTTGTTGAATTTTGTGATGGTAGGTGGAATGTTAGCCGGTTTTAGGTTTACAAAAGCTTTTTATATTTTATCTCAGTTTTTTGAAGTAATTGATTTCGTGCTTCGTTTTGCCTTCTACAGCTCTCCTTTTCGTTCAAAGAGCTACTGATTCCTGCAAAATGAAACTTAATTTGATCCTAATGTATTGAACCGCATCGATTTTTTTTTTTTTTTTTTTTGGCTATTTCTAATTCGTCCTCTCTTCCTGTTTCTTTTGTTAAGAGTCATTCATTGTCCACTATACACCCCCTATCTTTTATGGTGTTCTATGTTTGTCATAATATTTGCTAGGACAACCAAAGAAGAACTTATTGATTTTTTGAGTTCTGGACTTCAATTCAAACTTTGAATCTTTTTCGTGTTGGACCAGAAAACCTCTCAAAATAGATTGGACCAGAAATTAATCTTCTTGTTTTTGTGCATCTGACTTTTAACTTTGATGTTTATTGTTCCTTCTTATAGCTGTAATTTGCTACATATCTGGTCTTGAAAATATTTAATTGGGGCTGTCGTTTTTTGCTTTCAAGTTACGGCCATGGTATTTCCAGCATATAGAATTCGTATAGCATATGGAGTTCACAAATGCCAGAGTTTGATGTTCCACGAGTTATTGTGAAAACTTGGGGCTGAAGAAGGTTCTGTTAAATGTAAAATCACTTTTAAACGAGCTAATGATTTCAAATCACTTTTTACAAACTTATGATTTGAAAGAGAATAAGTTTAAGAGAAAACAATGTTGAAAGTAGTTCTCATTATGCGCTAACAATTAGAAAGTTGCTTTTCCAAAGACTTTATAAGAATAGGTCCTTTGTTTCGGGGTTAGGGTATACTTTTGAACTGTTCTTTGCATGATGTGTTTGTTGGAAATGGCCCACGATCTAAATATGTCAAAACAAATAAAGGGAGCAAAGAGAGGAGAGAGCTTTCGGTACAAGGAACCTTAAGCACTTAGCTTTTCAATTTTATTTGTTGTTGTGAAAAAAACATACATCTCAGGAGTATTTATAGTGGAGAAAGCACTAATTTGCTTCCTAAACTTTCTCCTCGCACTAACAATCTTCGTAGATAAATCATAAAACTTGGTCCACAATTTGGCTGATTCATTTTGATTAAGCTTCCTTCCTATTAATTTGGAAGTTCTTCTCCGATAAAAAGGAAATCATTCCGTTCCAAAGCCAAAGATCGTAATTCAGCAATTGAAAAGATTTTGGAGTATCCTCAGATTTAGTTATTGTTCCTCCAATGATCGTCGTACCAATACCAATTCTCCTATATTGGTCCATAAGTTAGTAACTTATCCTACTAAATCCACTTACAATTCTCTTAAACTTACTCCATAAGTTAGTGACTTATTCTACTAAGTCAAGTATATAAGCTCGCAGTGTTATTTAAGGTTGCAGAAACAAAGATCTGTTTATGTTTAGTGACTTATTCTACTAAGTCAAGTTTATAAACTCACAGTGTTATTTACTACCCTAAGGTTGTAGACACGAAGATTTGTTTGTCTCTTGTTTCTTTCCCGTGTCTTGTTCTCTTGTGTGTGCGTACTCGTAAAGGAAAACTAAAATTGAAGAAAATATACGCCTATATATATTGCTCCAATTTTGACCCTCTTTGGTTGCAGGATGTTCTATGGACCTGGAGGGCCGTATGCCCTTTTTGCTGGAAAGGATGCCAGCAGAGCTCTTGCAAAAATGTCGTTTGAAGAGAAAGATCTGACAGGGGATATCTCTGGTCTTGGGCCATTTGAACTGGAAGCCTTACAGGACTGGGAATACAAATTCATGAGTAAATATGTTAAAGTTGGGACAATCAAGAAGCCAGTTGCTGAAGGTGATGCTGCGCCGGCTGCTGGTGAGCCTGCAGAATCAAGCACAGCAGAAGTTAGCAGCAGCAGCAGCAAGCCTGCTGAAGACAGTCCCTCGGAATCTCATGCTGATAAAGCCGCCGAGGAAACCCCTGCTGCTGCAAAAAACGTTGAATAATTTTTTTGTGAGTGGAGAACGATGTGTACGTGTGGTCATGTTTCAGTAATCTTGTTTTATAGATAAGTGAAGTGTAGGTGTGTAGGAAGGTATTACAGGTGGAGTTAAGACTTGAGAGTTTATGTTACTCTTGTTCAACAAACATCTGATAATAAGATAAGTCTTTGAATTTGGAAATAGGACTCAGGTCTCTCTTTCCCCAATTTGTTTGACCTGATTGGATTGAAACTGAAAGTTTGAACTAATGAATAAAAATAAATAGGGGATTAGCAATTCCATTGGGTTTGAGGCCTCCATTAATATGTATATAGTTTTTAGTTTGATAGGGGGATTCGAAGTTTTGATCTCGTATCAAAGAAATATCATATATTAAAATTGTCATTTGAACCGACTACTTCTAAAATTGTTAGGGAAGTCACATTAATGTTATTTCAATGGAAACTTTAAAAAGTTGGTAATCAATTAAATCATTATATTAAAATGTTGATTGTTTTTAAATGCTAAATGATACAATTTTGTTTAAAGATACATTGGTGATGAGTTGTGCACAAAAAGATTACGTGCCATATTTGAAGATAGATATTCTATTTATACGGGTCCTATTTAACACTTAAAACTCGTGTGGAGGCTTTAAGTTTTGAGTGATAAATGTCAAAGAGAATACATATCATATTTGAAGATAAATTATTCTATTTATAATGACCTCATCTAACACTTTCCATCTAACCCTTCCAAAGAACTCATCCTTCCTAAGAACTCATGTGGAGGTGGTAGGTTTTAAGTGAAAGATGTCAAAAGGATTACGTACCATACCATCTTTGAAGGTAGATATTCTATTTATACTAGTAGATATTCTATTTATACTAGTTCCATCTAACGCTCCTTATCTAACACTTTCTTAGAACTCCTTATCTTAACACTTTCTTAGAACTCGTGTGGAGGACTTAGGTTTTAAGTGAGAGAGATGTCAAGTCATGTATAATGACCTGTCATACAACTTGGGGCTTCCTAACACCTTTGCATGTCACAAGGGATGCCCTCTATTCGACTGTCATGGCTTTCAAGACATTTCTTTCTCTTTCAGAATGTGTGAGCTTGACGGATTCTTTGGGTTTGGGCGTAGGCCATTCAAGAGATTATCCCGAGAACACTGGTCTCGGGATAACTCTCCAAAGTAGAATTATATCGAGTATTTTTATTAATAATTTTGCATACATACTCACAAAATTTTCAAATGGTTCAATTTATTCTAATTAATAAACATAAAATAGTTTATTATAGTTCAATATGAAAACGGTAACGATCCAAATTTTTTTTAAAAAATCAGCAAAGACCCGAGAACTCTAGCGAGCTCTGGAGTTCTCGTTCTAACACCCCAATACACGCTCTCCAGACTCCCATGGATCACCACGCTCCTACCTATCCCTCAGCCCACACTACAGACGACCTGCAAAGAGAGAGAACGAGAGAGAGAGAGAGAGAAAAAGAAGAAAAGAAAAAGAACCCTCGTCGGCGAGCTTATCTAGAGGAACCCAACGCTGAAACAACCCTCCTACGTTGCGAAAAGGACTGCCAACATTCATACAACCATGAGTGGTAAGGCTTACACGCTCTAATGCTGTTGTACTTCGTTGAATTTCAAATTGGAGTTTGGGTTGTTATTGAGGCTCTCGGATTTGTAGTTATAGGTGTTGGATGAAAGTATCCCACATTGGTTAATTAAGGGAATGGTCATGGGTTTATAATCTAAGAATACACTCTCCATTGGTTTGAGGCCTTTTGGGGAAGCCCAAGGCAAAGCCATGAGAGTTTATGCTCAAAGTGGACAATATCATACCATTGTGGAGAGTCGTGTTCGTCTAACATGGTATCAGAGCCATGCCCTAAACTTAGCCGTGCCAATAGATTGGCAAATCCTCGAATGTCGAACAAAGGACTCCAGAAAGAAGGAGTCAAGCCGAGGCAGTAAAAAATGACTAAGACTCCAAAGGAGTCGAGCCTCGATTAAGGGGAGGCGTACTTTGTTCGAGGGGAGGTGTTGGATGAAAGTGTCCCACATTGGTTAATTTAGGGAATGCTCATGGGTGTTGGATGAGAGCTTATGCTCAAAGTGAACAATATCATACCATTGTGGAGAGTCGTGTTCGTCTAACAATAGGCACCAAAACATCACGAAAACCTCGTGGGAAGGAAGGAGAGGAACTGATAGAGAGGAAAGGGAGAAAAATGGATAAAAAATGACGTCGGAAAGTGACCCAACCAAGACGCCTGCAGTCACATTGTGTCATCGCGACCCACGTCTCAACCTAATACACGTAGACAACCCAATCACTTGTGACCGTGACCTGCATCCCACGCGTGACCTCCCTCTCGACCTGGAAGGACTTGCACATGCGATAGCTTCTCATTATGCCACGTGGCACACCCGTAGCACGACACGTCCCTCAGCTTCGACGGCTCAAACAACTCGGCTTAGGGAGAACGCCGGCTAAGGCCATCCAAGTAAGTACCCCCTACCGTGGTTATGAATTGGATGTTGTATGCTGACATGTGCTTGTGGTTTCGCACATGTCATAGATCATATATGTAGACCGTTAGAAAATGATACGTAAATGCTATGCAATGTGATTGTTTTGCTATATTTGATGAATAGACATGCTTGATGATACAATATGTTATGATGTGTCTCATTGAAGACATGCTTAGAATGAACTATGTGACTGTTATGTATGTTATGATATGTGCACACGATATGAACTATTATGTTTGAAAGCATGAATATGTTTTAATATGATTTATATGTTATAAATGATATGATATGATTGACATGAAAAACGACCAATAGCATGAAATACGACCCCAACATATGCATGAAAGTTATGATAAATGATGTGATAAACGTCATGAGAATTAATATGAAAAATGTTATAATATGAAGAACACATAGCGGGGTTGTATTAGTGATAATTAAAAGATATCGGGACCTCATACACTATTGTTTGCTCTTGCATTGGGGGATACCTCTGTTCCTTCAAGATAATGCAAATGCGTGCGCTACTCGGTAAGGGAGCGTTCATTATGCTTAACATAGTGTTTCCGTGATGGTCGCTACTTCTAACGGTTGTCCGGCATCAATAACTCTCAAAGAATGCTCACCCGACCAAAAAGGGGTCTAAGAGTTGTGCAAACTGACTAGTGGGTCCATACTCGCACGTGTGGATTGTGTGTAGGGAACGTGATTACACATCCAAGTTGCCCCTTAGGATAGACTCCGATAGACTGTTATGATAGGTCTCATGCATGCAATTATGTGTTTTTGCATTATAACCCCGATAGACGGTCACTTACTAGGTATTCTTAAAATACTTAGGCCACGTGCTACTATATTTTTCAGGTAAAGGCAAAGCGCTTCTATAAGGCTGATGGTGGCATCACAACCCTGAGACTGTGGCACATGCTTAGGATAGTTTTGTATTTTAAATTTATTAGACTATAGGTTAGTATAGATTAAATTGCATTTCCATTTAGTAGCATATAGGTTAGTATAGGGCATTTCATTCTGTATGTGTTTTTTCGTTTTATTTCAATTTGTAATAGTTTAATTCAAGGCATTAATTGAAGCATGCAAGACTAAGGTTAAGATTATTATAAAGTATTAATAAAGGTAATTCTGCATTAAATATTAATGATGTGTCAGTAAGGACCTTAAATTAAGTAGAAAAATTAGCGTCCATACAGTTGGAATCAGAATTCTAGGTTACAGATCTTGTAGACTAACCTACAAGGTATGCTTGATATATTCCATGCTCCAATCGTCGATGCCTCATCACCATTAGGTATGCCATGAAAAAGATGAGAAAAATAAAAAATGATGTAAGGATATTTATTGTGATTGTCTTTAAATATTAGAGCATGTAACTTGGCAATTTTTATTATATGTTATAATGTGTACTTGATTTAATGATGCTATTATATGCTTTTTTATGCTACTATATGCTTTTAAACCATAGACTTAGATAGAATTATTTTGGTTTCTAGAACCATGCTGCTCAAAAGAGGCGAAAGAGGTAGACGAAGAAAGGGATGACCCCCTATTAGGGGTAGGGGAAGAGGTGAGGTTGAAGAGAACCCACCTCGAGAAGGGCCAACAACTAGGATGGATGCAGCTGCGCCACCACAAGCTATACCACCTCGGTGGCACCACGGGCTATAATAGATTCTACTAAAGAACTGATGTGAAATTCCTTCCAGGCAATGATGCAAACCATGATGGTCACGCAACAAGCCAACAGTTCGCAACCTGTTAGAGGAACGATCTGGCTACGAGATTTCAAGCGGTTTGATCTGCGTCTATTCACCAATTTTAAGAAAGATCCACCGGAAGCTCATATGTGGATCTCGATTATGGAAATCATCTTTGTAACGATGGATTGTCCAAAAAACTATAAAGTATCCCACACGTCTTATATGCTACAAAAAGTAACAGAAGTCTGGTGGATAGATAATAAGAATAGTATCAACGTGGGAGGGGGAGTCATGACATGGGATAAATTTAAGGAGACTTTCGTGAAACAATATTATCCAAAGGTAGCCCAAGTTAAGAAACAATAGGAGTTCACCCATTTGACCTAAGGTGGGCAGCCAATAGACCGATATGATCAAGAGTTTATAAGGTTTAAAAAGTTCGCGTCGTCATTGGTAGAAACTGAAGAAAAGATGATAGAAAATTTGTGTTGGGCCAAGACCCGGAAGTCCACTGCATGGTGGAAGCAATAGACCCAAAGACCTACGATGAGGCATTAAAAAAATCTAGAGTTCTGGAAAAGCCTCAAGAAGAAAAACAACGGGAACCAACGTTCACTATTGGAAGGAAGCGACAATATCAGCCAAGAGAAGCAGATTACTAACCGTCGGCATAGAGACCCCATTATAATGATAAACGTCATGCTCAGCATGCAGACAGGAACCTCAGGGACATAGAGAGAGACTAAGGACGTGAGAAGCCTTTATGCCGCGAGTGTGGGAAACAACACTGGGGCAAATGTATGGCAAGCTCAGGATCATGCTTCAGGTGTGATCGTGAAGGTCACACGACAAGATACTGTACTTGGAAGGATAATGAGAATCAATGGAACCACCTAGAGGCTCGAGTAGTGGCAAATGCACTATAAAAACTCGCTCACAGACAAGGGCGTATGCATCTACTAGTAAAGATGCAAGAACATTTGACACCATGGTGATAGGTACGCTTTCTATACTGGGACATTATGCATTAACGTTGTTTGATTTTGGCTCTATGCATTCCTTTATTTCTATGTCATTTATTAGTCGAGCAGGGTTCATAGTAGAACTCTTATTGCATGTGTTGTCCGTTAGTACTCTAACGGGGTAGATCTAGTTACTAAAAATAGAGTAAAAGACTGACAAGTAATAGTAGCTGAACAAACCATAAGAGTAGACCTGAAAATAGTAAATATGACGGATTTCGATGTCATATTAGGAATGGACTAGCTACCAAAAAAATATGCCATTATAGATTGTCATAAAAAAGAAATAGCATTTACGTCATAAAATGGACCTAAGTTTAAATTTAAAGGAACTTGCACGGGTGTCACCCCAAAGATAATATAGATGATGAAAGCCAAACGCTTAGTACATCAAGGAGAGTTGGCTATACTAGTCTATGCAATAGACATAAAAGGAAAAGAGAATAAAATGGATACAGTACCCATAGTAAACGAATTTCTAAATGTTTTCCCAAAGGATGTATCAAGAGTTCCTCCTTCAAGAGCAGTAGACTTCGGGATAGAACTCGGACCCAGAACTAGACCCATCTATAAAGCACCGCACCACATGGCTCCAACGGAACTAAAATAACTAAAACTACAACTACAAGACCTACTCGAAAAGGGTTTCATTCAGCCTAGTGTATCCCCTTGGGGTGCGACGCTGTTGTTTGTTAAAAAGAAATACGGCTCGATGCGCCTATGCATCGACTATAGGGAGCTAAACAAGAGAAAAATAAAGAACAAATATCCACTCCCATGCATCGAGGACCTATTCGATCAACATTGAGAGGCTACTATATTTTTCAATATAGAGCTTCGATCAAGCTATCACCAAATTAAGATTAAGGATGTAGATGTACTATAAATCGTCTTTCGAACAAGATATGGACACTACAAATTTGTAGTGATGCCATTTGGCCTCACCAACACCCAGCAGTGTTCAAGAAATTAATGAACCGAGTATTCAGGGAGTGTCTAGACTAGGGGTGTACATTCAACCTGGCAACCGACAACCCGGACTAACCCAACCCGAACTATAAGGGTTGGGTTGGGTGGGATTAGCATTTCGGGTAGGGTTGAGTTCATTTTTCTGAACCCGAACCGAATCGGTTCGGTTTTGGGTTCATAGGCAAAACCTTCTGGTTGACCCGAGCCAAATTAAAATATATACAATATATTAAGAACTCTTTTGTATTAATGGGTTTGTCAGATTGGTACTGAGTCCAATTCAAGAACACTCATGTCCGAGTTCGATGCCAGCCAAATAGTATATATAATTTAAAAATATATTATATAATTTCTCTTATTTATATCAATGTTCTTAAATTATATATAATTAGTTTATACATTTTTATTTTTGGTTTAATTTCATGATCTATCCTTGTATTTTTGTTACTTTAACCAATTCTAAAAAAATGTCGGTATTTAATTGTCTTTAATTTTATGACAATTTTGAACTATGTTAATATGTTACAATCTTCGCTCGTTATTTTTTATTAAATTTATTATTATTATTATTATTATTATTATTTGTTAATAATTATAGATTAATTTGTGTTTGTAAACTTTTAATATATTTTATTTTCCGAATAATTATAAATGGTGTGTAAATAAAATTTAAAAAAAAATTGACAACCCAACCCGGACCCAACCCGAACCCAACCCGAAAATAGAGGGTTGGGTTGGGTTACCAATCCAACCAACCCGAACTTTTGGGTTGGGTCAAAAAAATCCTCCAACCCGACCCAACCTGGACCATGTACACCCCTAGTCTAGACATGTTTTAAATTGTGTTCATAGACGACATCCTAATATGCTCGAAGATGGATCATGAACACCTCCAAAAAGCCTTAACTATCTTAAGGGAAAATAAGTTGTATGCCAAGTTCTCCAAATGTGAATTTTGACTACGACAAGTTTCGTTCTTAGGACACGTAGTGTCTAAAGATAAAATTTCAGTAGACCCCACTAAAATAGAAGCGGTCACGAAATGGGAACGCCCAAATACAGTTATTGAGGTACAAAGTTTTCTGGAGTTAGTAGGCTACTATCAAAGATTTGTCTAAGGCTTCGCTAGAATAGCTTCTCCCCTACACAGCTGACAAGAAAGGGCGTACCTTTCATATGGAACAATGCATGTGAGACCCGTTTCCAGGACCTAAAACAAAGACAAGTGTCAGTTCCAGTACTCACCGTTCCAAAAAAACTCAACGGGATGCATAATATACAGCGATGCGTCTAAAAAGGGATTAGGTTGTGTATTGATGCAACATGGTAAGATTGTTGCGTATGCATCACGCCAATTAAAAGAATACGAGAAAATCAATCCTACAAAGGGGCAAATGAGTCATTTTGCCCCTCCATCTATTATAGGAGTCCATGTGGAACCCTAATAGTGGCTAGTAAAGAAAAGAAAAGCCTAGGGATCCATGATACAGAGTGACAAGTCACTAAGCTTAGATCAATCACTTCCCTAGGAGCCTAGCAGATCACCACGGTGAACGTAGTACCTTAAGAGCGTTCTTAGGCTGCTAGTTGTATACATAGTATCCATAGCTTAGGAGCGTTCTTAGGCTGGAAGTTTCAAGGGTTCCTAATCAATTCTTACTGCTCCGAGCCATTTCACATGAGAAATGTGTTCCCAAGTCGTACAACCCATTAACTGCATGGGAACAGGTTGGGTTGTGGCCCCCATAAGTATTATGGGCTTAGAAGGTACTCAGGACACCCCTAGGCAAGATACCATGTAGTCTCAGTTAGCCATGCAGAAGTAGCGTCTCATAGAGAGATACCAGTCATTACAGCTTGGCATAAGAACTTCTTAGGTACTAAATGAAAGTACGGAGAACCATAGAAATCCCAAGGGGCTAAGATTAGAACCAGATGTCCTAGAGTCAATGAGAACCCCGTGTTTGTCTGTTAAGCTTAGGATGCGACAAGAGCCTACAAGTAGGTGGCTTACTAGGTATAATTTTATACTCATCCCTGCTATATATATATTTTTTTCAGGTGCATGAGTCGTTGGGTCAAGATAGGGCGTGATCAAATAGGTGGATTGTCACAGAGGAATGCATGTCTCGGGTCGTCAGTCTAGTCTTTTCTTTTGTATTTGAATTCTCGTATTCTTTTTTTCCAAAACTTTTAATTGGTTAAACCTTTGTATTGAAATTTCTTTTACTTGGAATAAATGATTTCGCCTTAATGCATTTTCAACGGTTTTCTTTACATTCATGTTTTCATTTTGAGTTGCGGCTCATGGTAAAATATCGGGTTGTGACATATTGGTACCAGAGGACCAAGTCATACTGTAGACATTTAGGATAGAGAGTCATATCCTCTGTGCTATGAATGAATTATAACCGCAGCCTTTTTTTTTTTTTTTTCTTGTTGTGATAGATAATGGAACCAAAGTCACTCAAGGCACCCTTATTCCAACACCTAAAGTGGAACAACCTAAACCTCAAGAGGAGTTTAGAGACATGCCCCGAGCTAGCGAGAGGACTGTACCACGGGCACGAAGAATTAGAACGGGCTGAAGGAGAACAATGACCCTAGACTTGCCTGATACAGACCTTATACCGCAAGACTTGTCTAATTCAGAACCTACTGCTGAAGACTTGTTTGACACAAACCCTACTACTCAGGACCTGTTCGATACAGAGCCTACTGCCCAAGACTTGTCTGATACATACCCTAATGATTCCCTCCCCGAGGAGGTCCCGCTTGTGCCAGAAATCACACCCAGCCAGCATGATAACCACAATGGAAACCAGACCATGATGGCCCAAAAGATGCAGGTGCTAGTGGCTAATCAGACAATAGTGCAAGGGACTAGCGACTCAGGGACTATGATTGTGGAGTCCCGTTACCTAAAGAATTTCCCGAGGCATAAACCGCCTACCTTTGACGGGGGCAAGGTGGACCCTATCGTAGTAGAGATGTGGTGAAGGCTAGTGAAACATACTTCCATTACATGAATTTCCGCTAGAGTGCCAAGTCCATTGTGGGACATACATGTTGAAAGGAGAGACACACTTCTGGTGGAAATGAGCTAAGAGGATTATTTCACCGCACGGAGAATCCACCACCTGGTGCCAGCTCAAAGAAACATACCACCGAAAATACTATCCTGTCACTGCCATAATGAAATTGCAGACAGCGTTCCTTGAGCTCAAATAAGGTGACAATTCAATGGAGTAGTATGATCTGAAATTCAACAGGCTGGCAATGTTTTATCCAGTGTATGTCAGCACTGAGAGTTGAAGGTCGAGCAATTTATTGCTGGTCTAAGGGAGGATCTAAAGGGACATGTGGCAACGATACATTGCAGGTCTAAGGGAGGATCTAAAAGGACATGTGGCGACCCAGGCATCCTCAAATTATGCAAAAGCCCTCAGAGTGGTGATCCTCATCAACATGCCACACATCGACAAGTTACCGGTAGAATCACTCAAGACACCCCACACCGTAGTTCAGGGGAAGAGGACAAATGGAAGCCACCTCAGAATTAGTAGACCGCTTTGCAATTGCACTGATAAGCGGGAGAAAGCCCCAGTGCGGAATAGAGCCCTTTGTCCCAATTGTCGGCGTCCTCACGTGGGGGAGTGTGGGGTGGGAAATGATGCGTGCTACAAATGTGGGCAAGTAGGGCACTTTACAGTAGATTGCCCTCAGAGGAACGATCAGCGCACTAACCAACCTGCGGCACAGGCCCAGAGAGGCTGGGGTGCTCACCATCACTAGGGGCGAGTTGTAGCCCATGCAACCACAGCTAGGCAAGTTGACGAGCCTGACACAGTTGTTACAAGTACACTACCCGTCTTTGGTCATTTGGCCTTATGTTATTTGATTCATGTTTTACACATTCTTTCATATATGAGGAATTCGTAGAGCTAAGAACCCTTAGAGATCACCCTGTCAGTGTCACTCCTGGTCAAGAGCTATTGATGGCTACTCATAGGATTAAGGGAGGTAGTGTAATAGTGTTGGGACGTGTCAAAGAAGCTGCACTGATTGTGTTAAGCATGTAAGACTTCGATGTTATTTTGGGTATGAATTGGCTAGGGGAGAATCACGCTTTGATAGATTGTGAGACTTGAGTAGTGACTCACAGACTTCCATCAAGGGATAACTTTACATTCAAGGGAGCCACTTCCAAGAGAACCCCAAGCGTCATTACAACACTGAAGGCCAGAAAGATGATTCGTAGTAGCGCAAACGCATTTTAAGCCAGCGTGACCTTAGACAATAGTAACGAGCAGACAGTCTCATCAGTACACATCGTTAGGGAGTTTGTAGATTTTTTCCTAGGGGATTTTTCAGGTTTGCCCCCCGTTAGGGAAGTGGGTTTCGAGATTGATCTAGAACCTGGAATCGCGTCAATCTCCAAGGCACCCTATAGGATGGCACCTACAGAACTCAGGGAATTGAAAGAACAGTTCTAGGAGCTTTTGGACAAAGGTTTCATTCGACCTAGTGTATCACCCTAGGGAGCCCTTATTCTGTTTGTCAAAAAGAAGGACGGGTCTTTATGTCTATCTATTGATTACAGAGAGCTGAATAAGGTCAACATAAAGAATAAGTATCCCCTCCCAAGAATCGACCACTTGTTCAATCAACTACAGGGAGCAACGGTCTTTTCCAAAATTGACTTGAGGTCAGGGTATCATCAGTTGAGGATCAGAGAAGAGGATGTACCAAGACGGCCTTGAGAAGTCGATATGGACATTATGAGCAACGACCTTACCAATGCACGAGTAGTCTTCATGGAACTAATGAACAGGGTGTTTAAGAACTTCTTAGACACTTTTGTTGTAGTGTTATTGATGATATTCTCATATACTTTAAGTTAGAGATAGAGATTGAGGAACATCTGAGGAAATTCCTGACAGTGTTGAGAGCTCAACAGTTGTACGCCAAGTTTTCCAAGTGCAAGTTTTGGCAAAGTAGCATTTCTAGGTCATGTGGTGTCAAGTAAAGAGATCATAGTGGACCCAGCTAGATAGAAGTAGTGATGAGGTGGCTAAGGCCGAACACAGTAACTTAAGTGCGGAGTTTTCTAGGACTAGTTGCATACTACAAAAGGTTCATCCAGGATTTCTCCAAAATATCTGTTAGCTGTACAGTTGAGAGACTTGACAAATGTACCGAAAATGATCATCTCTTATTCATGGGTCCAATGCCTTTTATAGAAAAATACATGAAAACTAATAAAAAGAAAACTAACTAACAAACTCAACTCATAACAAGAAAACTAACTAACAGAAATTTGCTACCTCAACACTAACTAATTAACAAAAAAATTTTACCTTAAAACTTCCTCCCTTGAACTGAACTCGATCAAAGTTTAGTTCACAGCACTCATCCCAAACGCTTCTCTGATCCTTTGAAATGATGCCATGTTCAAAGGCCTTGTCATTATGTTGGTCAGCTGCTCCTTACTGCTGTAATAGACCAATTTAATTACACCTTCCTTTGTCAATTCTCTGAAAAAATGATATCGAATCATTATGTGCTTTGACTTTCCGTGCATGACTGCATTTTTTGATAACTTGATAGTGAACGTGTTGTCACAAAATAGAATCATCTCTTCATCTTGTTCATGCCCGATTTCTTTCAATATTCTTTTCATCCAAATGGCTTGACAGGCACATGTAGCTGCTGCTACATACTCTGCTTCAGTTGTTGACAACGTGACGATTGGTTGCTTCCTTGATGACCATGCCACAGCTCCTCCACTCATTAAGAAAACATAGCCTGAAGTGCTTCTACTGTCATCCACATCTCCCGCATAGTTACTGTCGGTGTAGCCTAAGAGTTCACTCTTCCCTTCCCGTTGATACCATATCCCAAATTCCAGAGTTCCCTTCAAGTACTTCATGATACTTTTTGCA
Source organism: Cucurbita moschata (assembly GCF_002738365.1). Lineage (NCBI taxonomy): Eukaryota > Viridiplantae > Streptophyta > Magnoliopsida > Cucurbitales > Cucurbitaceae > Cucurbita > Cucurbita moschata. Next base: position 4,573,472 of record NW_019268533.1, read on the forward strand.
GTAGTATAGTGCAACAAAGTAGGATTTGCCATAAAACGACTAATAAGACTTACCACAAACATGAAGTCAGGTCGTACTGCTCCTTAGATACATTAAGCTGCCCATTATTTGCTTATATAGTATTGAATTGACCTTCACACCAGCTTCATCTCGGCCAATCTGCTGTCCAGGGACTATCGGATTGCTAACAGAGTTGTAATTTTGCATCCCAAACCTCTCGCTCTACTCAACAGCATATTTTCTTTGACATATAAAGATGCCTGCATCACTTCAATGCCAAGAAAATATCTCATCTTCCCCAAATCAGTCATGTCGAATTCATCCATCATGGAGCGCTTAAACTCATTCAACAACTCCTCATCATTACTAGTGAACAATAGATCATCAACATAAATGCTCACAATTAGAATTTTACCTCCCTTTTGTTTGATGAATAATGTATGTTCACTAGAGCTGCTTACAAAACCATCCTTGACGATATAAGCCTCAATGCGACTGAACAAAGCTCTAGGCGCTTGTTTTAGTCCGTAGAGAGCCTTTTGTAGCTTATAAACCATGGTCTTTTTCCCTGCTACTTCATAACCTTGTGGTTGTTCAACAAATACATCTTCCTTTAGCTCACCATGTAGAAAAGCAGATTTCACATCGAGCTGATAGATTCCCCATCCTTTTTGTGCTGCTACAGCAATGATCATCCTCACTGTATCCATTCGAGCCACTAGTGCGAATACCTCTGTGTAATCTACTCCGTACTCTTATGCATACCCTTTTACAACCAGCCGAGCTTTGTACTTGTCTACCTCTCCAAGTTCATTTAATTTGGTCTTGTAGATCCACTTAACCCCAATAGCCTTGGCTCTAATAGAAAGTGCAGTCAGCGACCATGTGTGGTTCCGTTCGATGGACTGTATCTCAGCATCCATCGCTTGTTTCAATTTCTATGTCCTACGGCTTTTTGAAAACTAGTCGGATCTGATATGGCCATGAAAGCTAGAGTTTCAATCTCGACTCTAGCCATGTTTGCTTCTTCTTCTGTATCTGATAGCCCTTCTCCTATGATATAATCTGCAGACCAGATTTGTGGTTTTCTCACCCTGCCCATTATTGCTGGTTTTTCTCCAGTTGGTGGATCGTTTGGTGAAGGAACGTTATCAGTGTATTCTTCTGCTTCTTCCGCTTTCTCTGCGTTCTCAACATTTTCATAATCATTTTTCCACTTAAGTTCAATGCTTTCTTTACCAGAATAACCAACATCTTCCCAATTCCACTTCTTATCTTCCTCAAATATCACATCTCAACTGATGTAAACCTTTTTTCCACTGGATTGAACATCTTAAAGGCCTTGAATTCACTGCTGAAACTTAACAGAACACACTTCATGCTTTTGTCATCGAGCTTGCTTCTTTTAACATCAGGAATATGAACATATTCGATACATCCAAAAATCTTAAAGTGTTCGACTGATGGCTTTCTTTCACTCCATGCCTCTTCCGGAGTCATATCTTTTACAATGAGTGTAGGAGATCTGTTAAGAATGTAATTCACCCATTGCACTGCTCTAACCATGTTCATGATTGTACGATTTTTACGTTCAGCAACGCCATTTTGCTGAGGCGTGAAGGCGGTGGTCAACTGTCTTTTGATTCCATGCGCTTTACAGAATTCTTTGAATGGAATTGAATTGTAATCTCCTCCTCTATTTGTTTTTAGACATTTGATGAACAATTCAGTTTGTTTTTCTACAAACGCTTTGAATGTCTTGAACTGATGAAATGCTTCTGATTTTTCTAGCACAAAATATATCCATGTTTTTCTCGAGAAATCATCAATAAAGCTTATAAAGTACTTTATTTGACTGGTTGATGGTGGGTTGATCGAACCACAGAGATTAGAGTGGATAAGCTGTAATCTTTCAGTGGCTCTCCACTTGCTCTGCTTCGGACATGGAGCACGATGGTGTTTCCCTTTGACACATGCCTCACAGATGGTTTTCATATCTCCAATTTCAAGTAAACCCACAACCATCTCTTTACTGCATAATGTGTGAAGTCCCTTGTAGCTGAGATGCCCATATCGATGGTGCCACAGCTCTGCCTTGGCTAAGATATCAACCTGTAGACATCTCCTCCTTTGTTTTGTTATTTGATTCACCCAACAGGATAAACATCTTATTAGCACTCATAACAGATTCTGCTATTTTTCCTTTTGGGGGATGAAAAATGTTGCATGTGTTTCGATCTCCTCCTTTGAATAGCACGTCTAAACCCCTTTCTTGAAGTTCTCCAACACTAAGCAGGTTGTTCTTCAGTTCCGGAATATAATACACATCGTTGATCACAGCTTATTCCCTTAAGTATTGTTTTCACTGCTCCTTTCCGACCAACCATCAGTTTGTGATTGTTCCCAAACTTGACATTATGTGTGAAGCTAGTGTCCAAGCTTGAGAACATACCTCTTTCTCCACACATATGGTTTGAACACCCAGAATCCACGAATCACACATGAGTTTGTTGGTGGCAGTTGTAACACTCGATTGTTGCTTTGTTGAATGAGCATCCTCTACCCCTGCCTCGACTCTGTATGATCCTCTGTTGTTTTTTGACAATCGGCAAGGGAAATCCCTTTCCACAATTGGTGTGAGAGGAAATCGTTTGACGGAAAAAAAGAAGTTGTTGGACGAAAATAAAAATGCTTAATAGAGAGAGAGAGAATTGCAATTTGACTTTACTTAAAATAGGTGATGTTTTCTTTCTCAACAGATTCACCTATTTAAATATTTAACTTATCCTAAAAAATGGCTCGAGAGTGACCAACTAAATTTGTGCCACTTCCTTCAAAATGGCCACCAAAAAAGTTGGTAATCCATTCGACGTGTTTGTCAAATGGTCAAAGGAAGATATTCAATCAACTAATTAAAACGTGTAAAGCTAAATAAGGAAACCTCAGGATTTTATCTAACAATCTCCTTCTAAAACCTATGGTATACCTACCTTATAATTTAAACTCCGATCTTTGAACGAAGTTTCTCAAATTTTACCCGTGCCAGAGACTTGGTGAAGATGTCTCCAAGCTATTCCTCGGTTCGAATGAAGTCAATCTTGATAAGTCCCCGATCTGCACTCCCGAATGTAATGGAACCTAATCTCTATGTGCTTGCTTCCATCAGTCGCGCAAGCCAGACCCCCTGTGTTGCTGTCGTCGAAGTGGCAATGTACTCTACTTTACAAGAAGATAAAGCAGCTACCTTTTGCTTAGTTGATTACCAGCAGATCGCGCCGCCTGAGAGAAAGTAAATCATCCCGCTGGTGCTCTTATGATCATCAACGTCACCGGTCATGTCACTATCACTGTAGCCGACTAGCTTAAGCTTCTCCTTTCCTCTCCCTGCGTAGTATCTTACACCCCAGTCTCTGGTTCCGGCTACATAGCGCAGGATGTGCTTGACAGCCACTAGATGCTCCTCCCTAGGTGCTTCCATAAACCTACTCACGTATCCAACGGAATAAGCAAGATCAGAGCGAATGTTTACCAGATAGCGTAGACTCTCGACAATGCTGCAGTAATTGGTGAAGTTGACTGTCGTCGTAATGTCGGCCTTCCTCAGTTGGAGTCGAGCCTCCATTGGCGTCCTTGTAGGGTTACTGTCTACTAGCCCAGCAGTAATTAACGGCTTCTTTGCGTACGCACTTTGATAGATGGTGATGCCGGCAGTACTCTGTTGTACTTCGATGCCGAGGTAGTAGCTGAGTACGCCTAGATCGCTCATCTTGAAGTTCTTTGACATCTCCCTCTTGAATCTTCCAAGGACTTCCATGTCGCCACCAGTGATTATGAGGTCGTCGACGTACACTTCCACAATCAGTCGCTGCTTGTCGTGGTCGTGCGTGTACATGTCATGCTCAGAGGCACAGTGCTTGAACTTCAGTGACAGTTGGGTATTGTCGAGCTTCGCGTTCCAGGCTCGTGGTGCTTGCCGAAGCCCATAGAGTGCCTTGTGCAGGCGTAGTACCTTACCGGGGTTGTCATTGTCCAGGAAGCCAGGTGGTTGTCAGACGTAGACGGTCTTCTTCAGCTCTCCGTTAAGGAAAGCAGACTTCACGTCCATATGGTGGACCTCCCAAGAGCAATGTGTCGCGATTGTCAGCAAAAGACGGACGGATTTCTAACCTTGCCACCGGCGCAATTACCTCTTCGAAGTCCACACCTTGCTTCTAGACGTAGCCCTTCGCCACTAGACGGGCCTTGTGCTTCACAACTTCTCCCTTTTCGTCGTGCTTCAGTTTGAAGATCCATTTGAGCCCCCTATGGCTCGGAGTCCCGGCGGCATATCCTCCAGACTCCACGTCTGGTTCTCGGTGATGGATGTCATCTTCTCCTGCATTGCCTTTAGCCAGCACGGGTTTCTTTCTGCTTCGGTGAAGGTGTTCGGTTCATTTGCACTAATGGCATGTAGTTCGGCCACCTCTTGTTCGAGTTTGTGCGGCGCCAGTCCAGGTGGTTCACCTCCTCCGACTAGGTCTTCCATCCTCTGATACCTGGCCACCAGATCATCATTATGAAATGTATCCAGCGTCAAATCTACAGTCCGTTGTGTTGCGAACTCTACTGGTTCAAGGGGTGCAGTTGCTGGCGGCGGTGACGGTTCCTGATGCTGGGATCTCCTTCTTACGGCTAAGTGACGAGGTACTCCACCATGAATTGATTTGGGTTTCCTGATGCTGGGATCTCCTTCTTACGGCTAAGTGACGAGGTACTCCACCATGAATTGATTTGGGTTGTGGTCTATCTCGATCACGTCGTTACGGCTAAGTGACGAGGTACTCCACCATGAATTGATTTGGGTTGTGGTCTATCTCGATCACGTCGTTGTCCGTTGTGTTGCGAACTCTACTGGTTCAAGGGGTGCAGTTGCTGGCGGCGGTGACGGTTCCTGATGCTGGGATCTCCTTCTTACGGCTAAGTGACGAGGTACTCCACCATGAATTGATTTGGGTTGTGGTCTATCTCGATCACGTCGTTGTCCGTTGTGTTGCGAACTCTACTGGTTCAAGGGGTGCAGTTGCTGGCGGCGGTGACGGTTCCTGATGCTGGGATCTCCTTCTTACGGCTAAGTGACGAGGTACTCCACCATGAATTGATTTGGGTTGTGGTCTATCTCGATCACGTCGTTCCACTGCCAGAAGGTGCTTTCGTCGAAGATGACGTCACGAGACACATGAGCTTGCCCCCCCGTAAGATCATAGAGTCTGTATGCCTTGCTCTCGGGTTCGTAGCCAATGAAGACGATTTTCAACCTTCATATATGCAAGGCAGCCGAACACTCGGAGATGGTGTCCCGCTGGCTTCTTATTGTACCAGGCCTCGTGTGGTGTCTTTCCGTCGAGGCTTCATATTGGCGAACGATTAAGGAGGTAGACTACCATCATTACCGCCTCTCTCCCGAATCCCCCAGGCATCCCGGCCGTGATCAGCAAAGACCTTGCTATCTCGACGATGGTTTGATCTTGGCGCTCCACCGCTCTGTTCTGTTAGGGGGAGTAGGGCACCGTTAGGTGCCATTGTATGCCGAACACGTTGCAATGATGCTTACCGAAACTTTTTGTAGATAAGGCACCCATCGCATAACTTTTTCACGCATTTGATTGCCGGCAAACCGTGCACTAGGAAAGTTTAAGTGCCTGTACCTTATGTGCCGCCCCCAAGATAGCTCTTCTGTCTTGGCCGAGAGTCTGTCGTGTGCCGATCTTGCGTGAGCAGCCGTCGTCGACCATATGATTTGTTGCCCATGTGGTTGGAGGGCCCATTGCTCTCGTCGGCGTTGTCGCAGAGCTTTATGCGTGCAAGCCATTCCCCATCCTTAGTGAGGAGTAGACAACCCTCCTTGTCGACAGTTGAAGCGGTATTTTTATTCCCGCTGCTCGACGTTACGTCAATCTTCAGTTCACACCTCTTCCACCAGTAGGTCGCTGTGTCCTTAAAGCGGATCTCTGAGAGCTCCTTTCGTAGCTACTTGATGTCGGTCTCCTGGATACTTGAACGTTACAACTTTTCCTCTGGCTCAACAATGAGCCACATAACCCTTACGTGTTCCCGGTGGCATGGAGGAGTGAGTAAGCCTGCCCGGGATGGACCCTATATGATGTGTGTATTTTTGCGCTTTGCATTTTCTTCTACTTGAACCTGAGACCTGTGTGTTGTTAAGTCGACATTCTAACCACTTGAGCTATTCAACTTGACTGTTGATAAAGTTGGCTCCTCAATGATATACCACCGATGGAAATCGTTTGACGGGAAGAGAGAAGAAAGTTGTTGGAAGAAAATAAAAACACTTAATAGAGAGAGAATTGCAATTTGACTTTGCTTAAAAAGAGTGATGTTTTCTTTCTCAACAGATTCACCTATTTAAATAATTAACTTATCCTAAAAATGGCCCGAGAATGACCAACTAAATGTGTGCCACTTCCTTCAAAATGGCCACCTAAAAAGTTGGTAATCAACTAACTAAAACGTGTAAAGCTAAATAAGAAAACCTCAGGCTTTTATCTAACATCCTCAGCCTCTGAGATTGAGAGCTTGATCACCTTCTTCATGACTGATCTTCTTGAATTTCTTTTCATGTACAGACAGAGATCTTTGCAGATCATCAATCATCATCTTTCTTGTGTCTTTTGACTCTTCGATGGCTACCACCACATATTTGAATTTGTCAGTCAGAGTTCGAAGTATTTTCTCAACAATCTTCGAATCTGACATATCTTCTCCGTTGCTTCTCATCTTATTGGAGACAGCCATTACTCTTCCTAAATAATCATCGATGTTCTCTTCGTTCTTCATTTCAAGAACCTCAAAATCTCTTCTTAAAGTTTGGAGAAGGGACCACTTCACTCTTTCGTTGCCTCCAAACTTTTTCTTCATCGAATCCCAAATGTTCTTGGATGTTTTGCGATTCAAGATCTGTTGAAACACAACCCTATCAATTGCTTGGAATAGGTAGTGCTTCCACTTGATGATCCTTCATCTTGAACTCATCAAGATTTTTTTTCTGTGCTGCAGTCACTTCGATTCCCTCTGCCGGTTCGGTGTAACCCTCTTCCACTAGACTCACAAACCCTTGGCACGCAAGAGGTTTTCCATTAGTTCACTCCAATGGTCATAATGACCATCAAATTATGGAATCTTGGTGAGTGTTTTGTCGCTACTCAATTTCTTTCTCGGATCACTTTCTTGGATCCTAACCATCTCTGATACCAAATGTTAGCGGTAAATTTCAGAGACTTGGCAAATGTACAAAAAATGATCATCTCTCTTATTCATGGGTCCAATGCCTTTTATAGAAATAAATACTTGAAAACTAATAACAAGAAAACTAACTGACAAACTCAACTAAGAACAAGAAAACTAACTAACAGAAATTTGCTACCTTAACACTAACTAATTAATAGAAATTTGCTACCTCAACAATATCTTCGGTGCTAACTCGGTTAACAAAGAAGGGCAAGCCATTTGCTTGGACTCCAACTTACGAACAGAGTTTCCAGAAACTCAAGGAGAGGTTGGTGACAACAATAGTTCTCATAGTTCTAGGTAGGTTAGGCAACCTCGTGGTGTATAGGGACGCATTAGGAAAGGTTTAGGGCATGCGCTCATGCAGAAGGGTAAGGTGATAACGTATGCTTCTAGGCAATTGAAGGAATATGAACGAAACTACCCCACTTATGACCTCGAGTTAGCAGTGCCAGCGTTTGCTCTAAAAACATGGCGGCATTACCTATATGGTGAAAAAGTTCAAGTCTTCACTGATCACAAGAGCCTCAAGTACTTGTTCACACAGAAGGAGCTCAATATGAGACAGAGGCGATGGTAGGAACTGGTAAAAATATTATGATATAGAGATTCTATACTATTTAGGCAAAGCCAATGTTGTAGCTGATGCATTAGGTAGGAAGGTCGTTCATACTAAAGCAATGATCACCAAGTAGGAAAGACTACAATATGAGATGAAGAGGGTTGGGATAGATGTTGTGGTTAAAGGTGGTATCGCAAAGATAGCATAGATGACCATACAACCCACCCTAGAAAAATGAGTTATCAATGCTCGGAGGTCTTATGAAAACCTCAATAAAGTGTGGAATCAGACTGAGACAGAGAGACCAATTAGGTATTCTATCTCCTTAGACGAGGACTTGTTGTGGCGAGACCGCCTGTGCATTCCCAAGATGAGAAAATCCTGAAAGATATTATGACTAAAGCTCATGATACATCTTATACGTTCCACCCTAGAAGTATGAAGATGTATCAAGATCTAAAAGGTTGTTATTGGTGGCCAGGGATGAAGAAGGACATAGCGGATTTCGTAAGCTAATGTTTGACCTGCCAGAGGTGAAGACCCCGAGTTAGCGTCCAACAGGATTGCTACAGCCCTGAATGATCCTCAATGGAAATGGGAAGCAGTTTGTATGGACGTCATTTCAGGTTTGCTCAAGACTAAGCAGAGTTATAACGTAATCTAGGTGATAGTAGATCGTCTAACCAAGGCAGGTCACTTCATTCTAGGCAAGCCCACATATCAAGTGGATCAGTGGGCTTAATTATATATCAGGGAGATAGTACGCCTGCACGGAGTACCAGTGTCCATAGTATTAGACTGGGACAACAAGTTCACCTCTCAGTTTTGGAAAAGTCTCCAAAAAGCACTAAGAACTCGGTTAAGGTTTAGTACTAAATCAGATCCTAGAAGATATGTTGCAAGCCTAATTAATAGATTTCTCTAGGTTCTGGGACAAACATTTGCTTTTGATCGAGTTTGCTTACAATAACAGTTACCAAGCGACCATCCAGTTGGCCCCTTTCGAGGCACTGTATGGGAGTAGGTGTCAAAGACTGGTGTTCTGGGAAGAGGTAGGCGCGCAGCAACTACTGGGACCAGAGTTAGTTCAGGTCACTAACGCATCAGTGGAGAAAATCAAGCAGAGAATACTCACCGCACCGAACTGACAGAAGAGCTATGCAGATTTGCGTAGAAGGGATCTCAAATTCGAGGTGGATGACCATGTATTCCCAAAGGTAGTTGCTATGAGGAGAGTGTTGAGGTTCAAAAAAAGGGAAAATTGAGCCCAAGGTTCATAAGCCTCTTCGAGATTCTAGAGCGAGTTGGAGTTGTGGCCTACAGAATTGCCCTAACATCGAACCTTGCCGCCGTACACAATGTTTTTCACGTGTCCATGCTGCTAAGGTACACTCCAGACCCTACTCATGTGATCAAACATGAAATGCTTCCTCTTCGAGAAGATTTATCTTACAAGGAGAAACCTAGCAGAATTTTGGCTCGAGACACTAGGCAATTGCGCAACAAAGTCATTCCCATGGTGAAGGTCTCATGGGATAACAACCATGAAGAAGAGGCAACCTAGAAATGAGAAGAGAAGATGAAGAGAGACTATCCCAAACTCTTCCAAGAGATGCCAACTTTCGGGGACGAAAGTCCCTAAGGTGGGGAGAGTTTGTATCGCTGAAATAAAAAAAGTAATAATAAAAAGAAAATCGGCCCAAGTTAAGAAAGGAGAAAATATATCATTTTGTCTCTCCATCTATTACAGGGGTCTAAGTAGAATCCTAATAGGGACCAGTAAAGAAAAGGAAAGGTAGAGGAGGGGTTTGGAGAGTCAAGAAGCAGCCGTCTCAAAACTTCGTCCAAAATCGAGGTGAGTTCTCGAATATTTTTTCAGATTCGAGACTAACATTTATGAATCGAGACCTAATACTTGGATATGTTCATCTAGGGAAGGTCTTCCACTGATTCCGTGAAGAAACTTGGCAGGAAACGTAAAGGTCTGAGAGCTCTCCCAAGAACTGTAAGAATGTTAACGGACCTACTTTCAATGTTCGTAACTCATTTCTTGATGAGAAAAAAAATCAAGAAAAAATACTAGGGCGTAGATGGTATTAAGATCTACAACTATGAAAAATGAATTGTATTGATTCAAGTTGTAGATCGAAAGATACAAAAATGTAAAGATTAAAGAAAACTCATCATTCCATCGTTTTCGTCTGATAGGAGGGGAGGATAACTCTTTTCAGCAGCCATGTATCAACTGGCAACCGGTGAAGTGCGGCTTGGTGAGGCAGCGACATGTGTTAAGCATCAGCTGGAGCTACGTGTTGAACGACAGCAGGAGCAACGCGGCCCCAGCGAAACGGCGACACGCGTTGCCTGTGTGCCCTACCCGATTCCAGATCCGCGAGTAGATTGGACTCAACCTGCAACCTGTCAGCCAAACTAACTCATGGTCCACCCGAGTGAGCCAGACCATTGACCCAAACCGAAAGGCTAACCCACGACTACACGGAAGCAACCCGCGCATGTCCGACGTGTGTAAGGTTCTTTTTAACCCGTTCAACTCTGTTTGCCTAATTTTCATTCTGATTTCAATTCTAAAAATGTTTTTACATGAATAGGGACCTAATTTAGGGAAATTAGTAATTTTTGACACCCTAATTGCTTAGAAGCTAGAGAAAGGGCACTCGTCAACCATATAAGTCACCACAAGAAACTTTGGAAAAAATACTTGTTGGAAACACTTCGGTATACATGCATACTAGATTAATTCCCTTAATTGACTAGATTTTTCCATGTTATGAGCTTAGATGGTAAAGTGTATGTACTATGAAAAGTTAATCATGTTTTATGCTTCTGCTTAGTATGTATCTACTTATGCATGCTGAAAGGAGGATGGAAAAATTGTGAACTCTGCGTTCCAGGTGCTGATGGATGTTATCGCTCCACTGAGCATGATTGCCTATTTTGCATAAACCATTTATAATATATCTAGTTCTTGATGTTTGCACCACCTTAACGTCTAGGAAGCGTATAATGATAAGCCTAGGGATCCATGAGACAGAGCGACAAGTCATTGAGCTTAGATCAATCCCTTCCCTAGGAGCCTAACAGATCACTAAAGCAAACGTAGTATCTTAGGAGCGTTCTTAGGCTGCTAGTTGTATACACGGTATCCATAGCTTCGTGGGAGGACCAGGGGTTCCTGAGAAGTTCTTACTGCTTTTAGCCATTTTGCATGGGAAATGTATCCCTACGTCGTACAACCCATCGGCTCCATGAGAATGGGTTGGGTCACGCCCCCATAAGGAGACTATTATGGACTTAGGAGGTACTCAGCACACCCCTAGGCAAGATACCATTTAGTCTCAGTTAGCCATGTAGAGGTAGCGCCTCATAGAGAGACACCAATTATTACAGCTTGGCATAAGAAACTCTTAGGTATTAAATGAAAGGACGGAGAACCATAGAAGCCCCAAGAGGCTTAAATTAGAACCAAACGTGCTAGAGCCAATGAGAAACTCAGGTTTGTCTGTTGAGCTTAGGATGCGACGAGAGCCTCCAAGTAGTTTCCACTGATCAAGTATTGGAAATTGATGTTGATAAAAAAATTCACCTCAATAAAGAACGGGAAAGATTAGTGATTTTTCATAGGTAACGACCCTAAATTTCCATATTTAACCTCAGGCCACTACTATACATTTAACCTTACATTTAACCTTACATTTTAATGCCAAATTATTTTAATGAACCTTTATCATAGATGCAACATAAATTTTATGTCTCATTTATTACCTTGAGAATAAACAAATACAAAGAAAGAAAGACAAACATTACATAATTAAATGCCCTATATTAACCTATGGCCTACTAAATATAAATGCAACTCAACCTATACTATCCTATACTTTATTAAATGCAAATACAACTCAAACTATAGTTTATTAAATGCAAATACAACTCAACCTATACTAACCTATACTGACCTATATTAACTTATACTATTGTTAAATGCAAATACAACTCAACCTATACTAACTTATCTTATTGTCAAATGCAAATATAACTCAACCTATACTAACCTGTACTATAAATTGAAATGCGAACATATCCTATGCATGTGTCACGGTCTCAAGGTTGCGATGCCTCTGTTAGCTTTACAGGGGCGTCTTGCCTTTATCTGAAAAATGTAGTAGCATAAGGCTTGAGTATTTTAAGAATACTTAGTAAGCGACCCCCTATGGGGTTATGATGCAAGAACATGCGAATTCAATGACGGGACCTATCATAACAGTCTATTTTCCTATGATACTATCCTAACGGGCAGCTTGGATGTGTACCATATACTCTATACAGCCATACGAGCGAGTATGAACTCACCGCTAGGTCTTTTTTCTTATCGAGTGAGCATGATCTGGTAGCTAGCTCTCTATGTTGGACACCCATTAGAAGTAGTAGTCATCACGATAGCATTATGTAAAACATTATGGTCGTTCTCCTTCCTAGTGGTGTAGCGTTCATACCATCGTGAAGGAATAGGGGTATCCCCCAATGCATGAGCACACATTAATGCATGAGGTCCCAATATTTTTCCATCTTCGATATTATTAAATTTAACCCCCGCTATAATTTTATTCATATCGTACCATTTCTCGTTTCAGTTATCACATCATTCATGCTTCTAACGGGGTTATATTTCATGCTATTTATCGTGTTTCCATGTCATTCATATCATGTTGTATGCATGCAATTTAATTGACATAACATAACGTTTCATGCTTTTAGCATAACATTTCATAACGTGCAGTTCGTACAGTAAATACCTCAACAGTCACATAATGCAATCCAAGCATAACATATCACATCACATTATATCGCATATCAATTCATCCAAGACAACATAATGTTCACATTACATAACATTTACATATTAAATCATAATGGTTTAAAAATACAATTTATGACACATGCGAAACCATGGGCACGTGCTAACATACAACATACAATAGCTATAAGCTACGAAGGTAGGGTCACTTATTTGGTAGGCCTTAGTCGGCATACTCCTTAATTAATTTTTAACGTAAGCTCCTTACTCTTCGTAAGCGCCCTACGTTATCGTTGGTGGTTGGTTCCTATTGGATCATTCAACGTCTTTTGTTAATATTTCACAAAATAATCATAAATCCAACTTTAAATTGTGAAATACGATCTTAAAATGACCTAATTTACCTTAAATGAGGTCGAAATCAGGTTCGAGAGGGTCCGAACAGGTAAAAAATTAACTTTGTTAGCCTAGAAGTCGTGTAGGAGCCGAGGAGCCGCCACCGAGCCGTTTAACTGTCGGATCTGAGGGAATTTTTCTGTCAAGAATTAATACGTGGCACAACCAGGAGCAGCCGCATGTGTAGGCTAAAACTAGGTCGAGGCGTGGGTCGATAGGCGAGCCGAATTCGGTTACGGGTTCTGGGCTACAGGTGGACTAGGTTGAAGTGTGGGTCGCGGGTGATTGCCTGCAGAAGTTGGATTGGGTCGTGGTTTTGATTCGCGGATTAGAGGCTAGGTGTAACGATCCAGATCCACCGCTAGCAGATATTGTCCTCTTTGGGCTTTCCCTTTCGGGCTTCCCCTCAAGGCTTTAAAACGCGTCTGCTAGGGGAAGGTTTCCACACCCTTATAAATGGTGTTTTGTTCTCCTCCCCAACCAATGTGGGACATCACGATCCACCCCCCATTCGGGGCCTTCATGCTTTGTTTAGCAATACATAGGCAACATTTTCCAGGGGTTTCCCAAGCACATTGCCACCAAATGCACGACATCCAAGAGTGCATATGTAACGGCCCAGATCCACCGCTAGTAGATATTGTCTTCTTTGGGCTTTCTCTTTCGGGTTTCCCCTCAAGGCTTTCCCTTTCGGGCTTCCCCTCAAGGCTTTAAAACGCGTCTTCTAGGGGAAGGTTTCCACACCATTACAAATGGTATCAGAGCCAGACATCGGACGATATGCCAGCCTTCTCGCTGTTCCCCGAAAAAGGGTAGACACGAGGCAGTGTGCTAGTAATGACGCTATCCCTAAAGGGGGGTGGATTTGGGGGCAGTCCCACATCAATTGGAGGAAGGAAAGAGTGTCAGCGAGGATGCTGGCCCCCGAAGGGGGGTGGATTGTGATGTCCCACATTGGTTGGGGAGGAGAACAAACCACCATTTATAAGGGTGTGGAAACCTTCACCTAGTAGACGCGTTTTAAAGCCTTGAGGGGAAGCCCGAAAGAGAAAGCCCGAAGAGGACAATATCTGCTAGCGATGGATCTGGGCTGGGTCGAGGCTAGATTGGGTCATGGCTGCAGGTGGGTGGAAGGAAGATTGGGTTGGGTCGAGGCGTCTATTGAGCCGCAGCCTACTGTGGATTGGGTTGCGGGTCCGTGTCGTGGATCTGGGTCGACCTGTCAGAGTCGTCTTCTTCACCCGTTTTCCTTTAAAAAACTCCATCAACTTTTCTCTCTCCTCTGTAACGCTGCTCCAGTGACCTTTTTCTTTAGTTTTCTCTCGATTCCGAGTCGTCTCTCCTCCCTCTTTCCTTTTCTGGTGTCGTTTTGGGCTGTAGAGGTCTAACAACTCTGGATCTGAGAAGGCTTCGAAAACTAAAAACCCATCTTCCTTTCCTGAGGGTGTACGTCATGTATAGGGCATCGGAGTTCATCCCTAGTGTGTGTACAAGCCTTTGTGATTCCTTTTGTGGCAAGAAACGAAGGTTTCGACGTCAGTTTCGTTTGGTTTTTCCCTCGCCGGACTTTTGTCGGTTTTCTCTCTCTCTCACCTTTCACTCTCTTTTTTCTCTCTTTTTGCAGGTGATCAGAGTCCGTTCGTGGGTGGCTGACGTTTGAGGTGCATTGTGGTGATCCGAAGGTTTTGACTGGGGTCGTGGATCATGCAAGAACGAAAACTCCGGTGTTTGCCAGAGTTTTTGGGTCTCGTTGTAGACCACGAGGTTTTCTGATTTTTTTTTTTTTTTTGTATGGTTGGTTACATCATATCTTGTCATTGGCTAGTCCTTGACCTTGACCAAAGATCGATTTGCGAGGTACCAATTGAGTTTAGGAAACTAGGTAAGTTCTCATTTTTTCAACTTGGTCCTTTTTCGCTAGAGTTATTTTACTAACCTTTCTTTGCTTTGTCCTCGTCTCTCGTTAGAAGGGATTCTATTAAGATCGATTTGACAACCTAGATCAAACTTTTTTTAGTGAGGGAGACTACACCATCAAGTGGAAGAGCTCTAGCTTGATGTGAGACCCCAAACATCTCAATTATACAATATGAACTTCAAGGAATATGATTTTCATTTATTCTTAGATGGTAATAAAATTTTGGGTGGATAATGATTTAGAGTCATGGTACTTCATGAATCTATTTTAAGAAATTTTATTTACTTTAACTTTGTTTCTAGATTGTGACTATTTATGGTAATAAAGTATGACATGTCTCATAGATGGTCAATAGTTTTCTTTTGAAACTATAAAACCATGTACATCGTCTTTAAAGTAAACTTGAAAAATGTAGTAAAAAGAACATTTATGCTTTATTTTAGCGGAGAGTAAGTATTTTTGCAATGCTATATAATTTAGTTTGCATGCTTAGAATCATTCAAGCTTGACATGATCAATCTTACTTGTGGAGTGACTGACTCCAATTTCTTTCAAGTAGTAAAAAGAACATTTATGCTTTATTTTAGCAGAGAGCTAAGTATTTTTGCAATGCTATATAATTTCATTCAAAGAATCATTCAAGCTTGACATGATCAATCTATAGTGACTCCAATTTCAAAGAATTAGATTTACTTGAGATATTTGATATAATTTGAATCTTACATTTCCTTTTATATATATATATAATAAATAAATAAATAAATAAATAAATAAAGATCTTTATCCTTGAACACTTCACTCCTACCCTCAAAACCCATTTAACAATATCTTCTTGCATACCATCACCGCAAACTGTAAACCTTTTTTTTTTTTTTTACTCCAATACGAGTAGTTAGGAGCTTACGTAAAATTATTAGAGAGAACGTTAACTAAGACCTACCAAGTAAGTGGCTCTACCATTGTAGGTTATGCAAAATTGTATGTTGTATGTTGGCACATGCATGTGGTTTCGCACGTGTCATAAATTGTGTGTTTAGACTATACGATTTAATACGTAAACATATGTAATGTGAACATATGTTGTTTTGTAACGACTCGATGTATGATATAATGTGACATAATGTATTATACTTAGAATGTTTATGTGAACGCTGAGATAATTTCTATATGAATCGCACGTCATGGTATGGTATGATGAAAACATGAAATGTGATGTTATGTTTTCTAAATTGTATGTATACATCATGATATGTATGACATGAAATCACGATGAATAGCATAAAACATAACCCCGTTAGGATTATGCATGATTGGAGGATTGAATAATGAGAAGGATTATGATACGAATGAAAATGATGGCGGGGTTATATTTAATAATGTTAAAAATAGAAATATTGGAGATCTCATGCATTGGGGGATACCCCTATTCCATCACGAGGTTACGGATGCGTACACCCAAGGGAAGGAGAACGATCGTTATATTTTACATAACGTTGTCGTGACGGTTACTAATTCTAACGAGTGTCAGCCTAAGGAGCTCCTAGAGTATGCTCGCCTGACAAGGAAAGTAGCCCAGTGGTGTGCGAACTGACTGGTGAATCCATATTCGCATGTATGGGCTGTGTGCAAGTTACCCGTTAAGATAGTACCGTAGGAAAATAGATTGAAGGATAGGTCCCGTCATCTCATTTGCATGTGTTTGCTGCATAGCCCCGACAAGAGGTCGCTTATTGAGTATTCTTAAAATACTCAAGTCTCGTGTTACTACATCTTCATATAAAGGCAAGGCACCCATGTGAGACCGACGGAAGCATAGCAAATCCCGTGACCCCATTTTTCCATTGGGTCGCTACTATGAAGAACCTTTATGGCCCGTTTGGATGGAGGGGAATGAGGATGGCATGGGCTTGGAAAATTTCCAAGCCCATGTTTGTTTGAGGGTTTTAAAAATGATAGCATGGGAAAATATGTTTGGGAGGCATCGTAAATGGGTTTCATCATTTCCCCCTTAAATGGTCATGGGCGGTCTTTTCTCCCTCAAATAAATTTTTTTTATTAAAAAGAAAAAAAAAAACTCAAATATTATTGTCAAAATTATAGGTTTAGGTTTAGCTCGAGATAGACTTATTTATTAGCTAAATTACCATAACTGGTCTACCGGGTTAGATAATTAATTGTATTAAAATTTAGAAAAAAGATGTGATTAAAATTAAACTTACACATAATTTGAAACCTTGATCGATGAGTAGAGATTGGAGATCAACGAAATTTATATTTTTTAAAAATTAGAATACCCGAGGAACAAAATTAAAACTTTTAAACTCGTAAAAAGAAATTAAAAATAAATTGTTTCAATAATGATAATAATAAAATTAAAGTCAAATCAATTGAAAGAAAGGGAGACTTTCGTATATATTCAAATTTGGAAACTTTCTAAAAATATATTATTTAAGAAAATAATTACATTTGCTTATAACTAATTAAACCCTTTAAAAAGATTCTAACAATCGAGTGATTCTAAAATGATTTATGTCATTTACTTTCTTTATTTTTGATAATCAAACCATAAATATTAATTTTTTTTATTTTTTATTTTGAATAGACTGAAAAATAGGGTTACAATCCAATCTAACAATTGCCCTTTTTTTAAGATTATTATGAAAATAAAAAATATTTGACGTTTGTAATGAATGCTAGTGTTGCATTTGTGACATGTAATTATTTTATATTTGAATTTTTTATAAGATGTTAATTATTAATATAACATGGATCGTGAATAAGTATATTTTTTTTAATAATTGGAAAAAAAAACAACTCAACCCAACTTAAAAACGGAGGGTTGGGTGGAGTTGAGTTGTGAACTGGTTGCTCAAGTTACTAACCCAATTAACTCAAGCTTTCGAATTGGTTTAAAAAATTTCTCGTAACTCAATCGAATATGTAACGATCCAGACCTACACCTAGCAGATATTGTTTTTTTTTGCACTTTTCCTTTCGAGTTTTCCCTGAAGATTGTTAAAACGTGAGAGATTTCCACATTTTTATAAATGATGCTTCGTTCTCCTACCAAACGAACGTGGACGAGGGAGGCGAGGAGGCCTAAAGGTGTGTGGCACTAGGAAAAAGGGAAGGAAAAATGGAGGCTTAGTTTAATCCACGTAAACCCATGGGCCTCAACTGGCAACAGCCACAACATTTATTTAAATATAAAATCAATCAATAATTCCCAAAATAACCCACTACCACTTCTTCCCTTTCCATTAAAATGAGGCGCAAAACCCACCACCGCGCCTTTCCCTAACTAACATTTATTGTACGAATATATATGAATGTACTTTTTTATTTATCCTTCCTTTTTTAATGCCATATTTATCCATTTCTCTCCCAATTTACAATATTTTTTTTTCTTAAAATGTTAGGTGACAGTTTATATATTAAATTAACTTTAATTTCATTTTAATTTTATAATATGATTTCAATGTCGCTTTAATTTTAATACGATTTAGTTAAATTTCACCTATCATTTTTAAATATGGTATTTTAAAAAGCTAATAAAGATAAATAAAAACGACTACAAAACAAATACTAATATGATAACAATACTTACGCTAACAAAGTTTAAGCCCATCATAAATATCAAATAGAAACTAAGGTTAAAAGCTCGGGATATTAAATATACTATTCGAAGGGATAAGAAAAATCATGTGAAGTTATATATATAACATAAGGTCACATGTGGGATTTTGGTTTTAGTGTGTCGCTTCATCAACTACCGTTGTTGGAAAATGTGATGTTTTTCCAAGGAAAAGCTAGAGATTCGGTGGATCTGATTGGATGATGGGAAGTAGCTGTTGGGTTACTACAATTATTTTATATTTTTATAACACTAAAGTGTATCATAATTAATTAATTAATATTAATCGGTGGGTTCCATTTTCACCTATTTTACGGCTATTGAGGTTAGTTTACTTTCTTGTATTGGAGAGGAGAACGAAACATTTTTATAAGAGTATGGAAAACTATTCCTAGCAGACACGTTTTAAAGGCCTCAAAGAAAAGTGTAAAAGAAAAAATCTAATGAGAACCGTATATGTTAGTGGTGGACTTGGACTTTAAATTTAATTTTTCAAATGCTTTGAATGTGGTCATGGAAGTAAACTTGTTAGGGTTGAACTTAGGTGATGGACAATTAACGAGAGTGTAAGAACATTGTACTAAGCTTATTGAAATATGAAGATCCCACATCGGTTGAGGAGGAGAACGAAAATATCTTTTATAAGGGTGTGGAAACCTTGCCCTAACCGATGCGTTTTAAAAATCTTAAGAGAAAGTCTAAAGAGGACAATATCGGCTAGCGGTAGACGTGAGCCTAACCACTAAGAGTCAAGTGGGACGAAGTGTTTGATTCACGAGTATGGATTCAAATTATACATGTTATTGATCTGAATGATTAAACATTAAGTTATGGAAGTTTTTATTTTAAACTTGAATATTTACTAATGGTATGGTGTATGGTATGGTGTGAATAATAAAAGAAAATAAAATGAAAAAATATTAGAAAACTAAATTTATAATTATTAAATATTTTGTAAAATAAAAATGGATGACATGTAGCATTATACGGCTGGGCCACGTGACTAGACCGTATTATTTTATGCTTTTTTCATCATAAACTTATGTCTAATTCTTTTTTTTTTTAAAAAAAAAAGCAAAGTTTCAACCATATTTTCGAATTATTGGCATTATTATCCTCCACTAAATAATGATATGAAGTATTTATTAATTTGACATAATAAAACTTTAGACAACTTGATTAATAAATTCATTCAGATGGATTTAATTTATTAAATTCAAAGACAATATTTGTAGTTTATAAATTGATATAAAATTGAGAAGATATTGGTGGATGGTGGATATTAAAAATGTGTCAGATTTTGATTCCTTGATTTAGCAAAAACAGTTAAAAACATACTCCTCAGAGTAGAGAATAATAAAAGTAGCGGTGCAATTGAAGCCAAAAGAAATGAAAGATGACGACGCCATTTATCCACATCACTAATTCTTCAAATTAAATTAGATTGAAAAAAAAAAGAGGTGGTTTAATGGCGGCCGTAGATTTGTTCCACTTCCCAAACCCCCAAAATCCCCTCCCAAATTCCTTTTCCTTTCTCCACACCTTATGAATGGGAAATGAATCCACGCCGCTCCGTCGCGAATGGACCTTCTCCCTCGCCTCCGTCGTCTCCTCCTCCTCCCTCATTGGCCCCGCTTCCGACACTCTCGGCGTCGTCGAATTCGACCCTTCTGATTCCCTCATCGCCACCGCCGGAATCGCTAGAAAAATCCGTGGCTACTCTCTTTCTAATCTCTTGCCGCATGACGGTACTGTTGCTATGTTGGACCACAGTCGTGCTTCTGAATTTTGTATCTGTACTCCGGCCAAGCTCAGTAGTCTCCGGTGGAAGCCTGGTGCCGGCGGACGGATCTTGGGCTCCGGTGACTATGATGGGGTTGTCATGGAGTATGATCTTGAAAAGAAAGTCCCGGTTTTTGAACGGGATGAACACGGCGGACGGCGCGTGTGGAGTTTGGATTACTCTACGGTGGATCCAATGGTGGGCGCGTCGGGGTCGGATGATGGTACGGTGCAAGTATGGGACACGCGCTGTGACGGTGTGGATTGTGTGGCGGTGGTGCAGCCGAGTGTGGTACGGAGTCCGGTTTGTTGCGTGGAGTTTAATCCCTACGGCGGCGCGTTGGTGGTAGTCGGGTGTGCAGACAGGAAAGCGTATGGGTACGACCGGCGGAAAATGACGGAGGCGGTCATGGTGTTTGAGGGGCACGCGAAAACGGTGACGTATGTGAAGTTCGTGGACGGGGGGACGATAGTGTCTGCGAGTACGGATGGGAGTTTGAAGATGTGGAAGGCGGAGGAGGGGGGAGATGGGGGTGGAGGTGCACGTGTGGTGCGCACGTACGAGGGGCACGTGAATGGGAGGAGCTTCGTCGGGTTATCGGTGTGGAGGAATGGGGGTTTAATCGGGTGCGGGTCGGAGGACAAGAGGGTGTTTGTGTATGATAAGAGGTGGGGGGAGGCGGTGTGGGTGGAGGAGTTTGATCGGGTCGGGTCGGGTTATGGGTTGGTGAGTAGTGTGTGTTGGAGGCAAGTGGGGGAGGATGAATGTACGTTGGTGGCTGGCGGGTCGGATGGTGTTTTGAAAGTTTTTGTGGGAGAGAAGAAGAGGTCGTTTTGATTCATTATTTCTCACACATTCAGATCTAACCCCACCACACATTACTTACCACTGGTTAGGACTTTTCTTTTTTCTTTTTTATTAGTTTTATTATTACTTTATTTAATAATACTTCATATTTTTTATATCTTATGAACCATTGATTTATTCATATGATTCCGTTCCATAATTATTTGATTATTTGGTTTTTTTTTTACACTAGAACTGATGATTATTTGAGCATTCAATAAATTTGAATTGGATTGGATAAAATTTTTTCAAATTGAAAATTATGATTATAATGAGATTTTCTCCCATCAATTTAAAACAAAATTCCTTCTCATTTCTCTTTAATTACCCTATTTTTAAGCAAATAACCCCTCTAAAGATTATGTTTTCTTTTTTTCCTCTGCTAACCTCTCATCCCTCTCCTAATTATCTCTCCTAAGTCAACGCTACACCATCATAAAAATGAACATCCAAACCAAAATGGCCTTCAAACTAACTCTACGCCATATTATCATAGTTGCTTAAAAAATGAATAGAAAAACAAAAAATGTCAAATTTGAGAAAAAACGGAGAAAAAAAAAATGACAGATTTGAGAAAAAACGAGACGTATTAATTTTTTTAATCCTCATTTCATTTTTATGAAAGCACCATAATTATATCTTTTATCTTCTCTAATTATTGTAGTTATTTAGATCTAACTAACCGAATTAAAAGAAGAAAAGAAAAAAGGAAAAGTATGGAGATAAAGAAAAAGGAAAGAGAAAAAAATGAAGAGTTGGTGAATAGAATTTAAAAATAAAAAATAGAGAGATAAAAGAATAAGAAAAGTCGGTGAAAAGAATTTAAAAATAAAATAGAATAGAAGAAATAAAGGACAAGAAAAAAAAAATACTGGATAGTAAAATAACTCCAACAAATTATTTAGGGTAATAATATGTCTTTAAAATAATAGTAATAATAGAAACGGGGATCTTTAATAAAAATAGAATTATATAGATCTATATATATATATAGATATATATAATAAAACGTCAATAATAAAAAGATAATTTTTTTCCTGGCTTGATTTTGAAATGTTATTAAAATTAGGGATCCGACCTTTTAGTCTATATAAAAATAGAAAAGGATGTATTAATAAAAAATACCTAATATATATAAATAATACAAGGATGGCTAAAAATATATATTTATAAATTAAAAAAAATATATATCACTCTTTTGTCTAATTTCATTCCAAGAGTCATTGTCATTTTATTGGGTTTGGCCTAGCCACAAACTAAGCTTTTTGTTCTAATGAATATATAATAGAATAATTTAAGATAGCAATGGGTTTTAAGGATTTTTTTTGTTTCTTATTTAAAATATGAATTCTATTGGGACATGGTATATATATATATCATAGATATTTAGTAAAGATTTGAAAGATATATATGGTAAAAATTTGGTATATTTGGTAGATTATATAATCGGTAGGTATATTCAGTAAATTAAAACCCTATATATACACGTTAGGCCGTGATTACCATATGTATTTTTCTTCATTCTCTGTATTCTCTCCTGGTGTACGTGCCTGAAGTCATCAATACAGCCTTTAGTTAATATTTCTCCTTTAAATTTTCTATCTCCTGTTCTTTGCGTTCATCTTGTGCGTTCTTGAGTGGTCCTAACAACTCGTATTAGAGCTGGGCGAAATTCACCACAATTTGTGAAGATGGAAAGTTCAAAAATTAAAATTGAAAAGTTTGATGGATCTGATTTTAGTTTCTAGAAGATGTAGATTGAAGATTATTTGTACCTTTAAGATCTTCACGAACCCCCGTTGGGAACAAAGCCGGATACCATAACCACGGAGCAGTGAAAGCTCAAGGATCGTCAGGCCTTAGGGTTGATCTGATTGACGTTGTCCAAAAACGTGACGTTCAACATCATCAAGGAGAAAACAACGTCAGATCTGTTAAAGGCGCTGTCAAATATGTACGAGAAACCGTCGCTATGAACAAGGTGTATTTGATGCGGAGACTGTTTAATTTACAAATGTATGAAGGTGGATTTGTTGCTGATCATATAAACGAATACAATATGATTACAAGTCAATTGCGTTTGGTGGAAATTAATTTTGAAGATGAAATTAAGATATTGATTTTGATGTCATCTTAACTTGAGTAGTGGGATATTGTTGTTGCCACAATCAGCCGTTCATGAGGATTTGATAAACTAAAGCTCAATGAAATTCGAGATGTAGTTCTCAGCGAAAGTATTCGCAAATGGGAAATCGAAGATTCATCAGGCAATGTTGATCGAAGGGCCCAAAAAATGGGCAATCAAAATCAAGGAATCGAGGAAAATCTCCAAACAAACCAAACGTAAAGTGTTGGAGTTGTGGAGAAAAAGGTCACTTTCGGACAAGTGATACAAGATCAAAGAGAAAGCAGAATCACAAATTAGTGGATGACGATGATTCTATACATTCAGCAGAAAACATTTGGGGATGCTCTAATCCTCAACGTGGACAGTGTGATTTCCTAGATTTTGGATTTGGGTGCATCTTTTCATTCGTCTCCAAATAAATAGTTGTTTTAGAATTTCAGGTCTGAAAATTTCGAGAAAGCGTATCTTGCTGACAACAAAGCTTTGGAGATTGAAGGAAAAGGGGATGTTTACATAAAAACTCCGACAGGAAATCTGTAGACATTAAAGGATGTCATACATTTCTAGTTTCAAAAACCTGATCTCTATTGGTCAGTTGGTAGCAAAGGTTATGCAATAGAGTTTGGGAAGAGTTCGTGGAAGATTGTGAAGGGTGCTATGGTGGTAGCATGTGGCACAAAATCTGGAACTTTATACACTATTGCAGGGTGTATAACATAGCTACGGTTGTTGAAAGTGCTTCATGACACAAATTCGAAGCACTTATGAGGGTGCGCTTTGGAATCTTTTTCAAGACTTGAACATGTGAGCGTTAAAGGAATGAAGATGTTGGCTGCGAAAGGAGTTTGGAAAGTTTTGAAATCTGTTGATATGATTCCTTATGAGTGTTGGATCGGTATGACAACCCTAAAGGGGTGAATAGAGTTTTAACAATAAAAATATTTAAGGGTGATTAATTTTTCTAATTATGAAATTTTTCGAAATAAGTAGAATATGATAATAAAACAATAAAATAGTTCAAGAAATAACAATAAACAATTATAAAAAACATAGAACCGGCAATAAATCATAATAATAATTTTAAAATTAAACCGGAAAAGTTAGAAAATATAATATAACACCTAATTTTACCGTGGTCCGGTAAAATTCAACCTACTTTTTAATTTATTTCCACTTTCAACTTGAGAGGTTCAACTTCAACTTTCAACTTTAGAGGTTCCAACATTATAGGGAGTGCCCCCATATTATTGTTAGCCTTATTCTTATTATTTTTTGTGCAGGCTCATGTTATTCTTATTATTTTTTGTGCAGGCTCATGTTATTCTTATTATTTTTTTGTGCATGCTCATGTTTTATACATGATTCTCTTTTTGTCATTGAATCTGCTTACAACCTTATTTTAGATGAAATTAGTCAAAGTTCTCAAGTCAGTATCCTTAGAAGAAATAGTTTATTTGAATTTTTATAGGAACTATTTATGGCATTTACTTTTGTTGTTTAAATAAGAGCCACCGGCAGAATTAAACACAAACCATAATATTATATTTCAATTGTTCCTGTACCACCATATTTGAGTAATAATAGTTTCACATTTATTCACACCTTTGAGCGTGACATATTGTGACAGTTGGTATCAGAGCCAAGTTGATACGGTTGAAATTATTACTCAACGAGATGAATGGTGGAAGTGCTTCTATGGGTATAGCTATGAAAAAGCTGGTTGGCAATAACTACGGTTATTGGAAGTTATGCATGGAAGCTTATCTACAAGGACAAGATTTGTAGGATTTAATCGAAGGCAATGACACAGAAATTCCAGCCGATACTCCACAGAATGCAAAATTACGCCAACAATGGAAGATCAAATGTGGAAAAGCCTTATTTACCTTGCGAAACTTGATTAGCAAGGAGTATATTGATCATGCTCATGATTTAAAATCACCAAATCAAATATGGGATACACTTCAAAAGTTGTTCACCAAGAAAAATACAGCTCGATTGCAATTTCTAGAGAACAAACTGGCTGTGGTGACTCAAGGTAATTCTTCTATTGAAGAATATTTCTTGAAAGTGAAAAATCTATGTTCCGAAATTTCAGAACTAGATGCGGAGGAGCCAGTGAGTGAGGCTCGATTACGGTGTTATCTTATTCGTGGATTACGGAAAGAGTTTATGCCCTTTGTCTCCTCAATACAAGGGTGGGCAAATCAGCCTACAGTAATTGAACTGAACTGAGAATCTTCTTTCCAATCAGGAAGCCTTGATTAAGCAAATGACTAGCAGCAACGAGTTTTCCCGAAAATCAGAAGATGTATTGTATGTCAAAGATCAAAGGAGACAGAATTTTCATTCAAAGCCTTCATCTAGCAATGGGAATCAATTCAAAAGTGAGGAGTCGTCAAAGAAGCCATTTAAAGCTTGTTACAGGTGTGGAAAACCAGCCATTTTAAACGAGATTGTCAAGCGAAAGTGGTGTGTGATCGTTGCGGAAAGCCAGACCATTTTAAGCCGAATTGCCGAGTCAAAATCCAAGAATCAGAAGCAAATGCTGTACATGAAAGTAAGAATTCTTCAGATTCAATTTGGGAATACTGCTTAACCACTGAGGTTCTTGATCAGCCAACAAACGTGACTTCAGCCGTATATCAAGATGATGTCTGTACAGGTGATCAAAATTCTAATTCCACTACTTACGCTTCTGAATTTGATTCTCTCCAAATTTCGCCTTTGCACTCTTTTTTTTTACTCTGATGCCAATTCTGCTGCCCCTGGTGACCCTTCTGTTTATTTCACGGCCTTAGATTTGGGATTCGACGAAAATAAAGATTTCGAACTAACCTTTGATGATCTTGACGCCTTTGAGGCTGACGATTTCCTCATCTCCGAAGATTTGGATCAAACTACCAATTTGTTAGACTTGCAGGCTGACCAGGAAGCTTCTAGGGGCGCTGTTGTTCATGTTTGCAGCTTTGCATGCTCTCTAGGATTCGAGGGCTCTGCGGTTTCATGCAAGCAGTCCCCCCAATGAAGGTGAGTTTCTAGACTATCAATCTTCTGAATTAAGAATTGCAGATAGCGAGTGTTTTTCGACCCATTCTGGTGGATGGGACTCAAAGAGTCCGAGAATTGTAAATTGTCCTTCCCTAGAGCATAGTGGCAGTGGTAGTGATCATGAATTCTCAGTCGAACTAGATCCGAAATCTACCAATCCACAATTGAGTTCTTGGGCTCTAAATGAGGATGAAAAGAAGAGTAAAGGGCCCAACAAAAGGGAGGAAGGAGAATTAGAACCTGACCTTGAGGTTGAACCTGCGCTTGCATCTGAACCTAAATCGAATCGTGAACCCGAACCAGATCCGAAATCAAAAACTGGATGTGAAGCTGAATCGTTTCCTGAGAGTGAAGATAAATTTGTAGAAGAAAAGCATTTAGAGTCTGATAATGGTCAAAGGGAGGTTGAAAGTGAGAATCTAGACCAAGTTCAACAAGGCAGTGTTGTAATAGAAGCTAAGTTCTTGGATAAGAGCATGGATGTGGCTAAAGAGATAGAAGCTAACAGTGATGACGTTGGTTTATCAAAAAGTCGGGATGTATCGATTATTTTGGGGAATTATACCAAGGATGAACATAATGTTGTGATTGACGAAGGCGACAAATTGGAAGACAGTTTGGTTGGTGAAAGAGAACAAGGTAACAGGATGGATGACAAGAACTTGTTAGAATCTTCAATTCAGTTGGATGACGAGTGCAAGGAAAGCAAGGGCATCGATCACGAAGTGAAGACCAGAGATTTTGATATATCAGATAAAGAGGTAGAAAAAGAAATGTCAGATCGAGAGACAACAAAAACTACTAAGGCACTTGCCAAAGTGAAGTTTGAACTTTTTCGTAAAGGCTCTAGTAGTTATTAAGAAATAAGTTTGCAGTAAGTGAGGCTGTCAAAATTAGTGCAGCTTATTTTAGATGAAATTAGTCAAAAATTCCTAAGTCAGTATCCTTATTAGAAGGCATAGTTTATTTGAGTTTTTGTAGGAGCTATTTATGACATTTACTTTTGTTTAAATAGGAGCGGTTGGCTGAGTTAAACACAAGGCACAATATTATATTTCAATTATTCGTGTATCACCCTCTTTGAATAATAATAGTTTCACATTTATTCACACCTTTGAGCGTGACATATTGTGACAGAGAACCGATTAATCTTAATCCCTTTCAACCTTACTTAGATTTTTCCTACAGCTTCTTTACTCTAGCGGCAACTCGAGAATAGTGTTTAAATATGCTCTTGGGACGACAATATATAGTGTAAAAAAATTCAACCCTGAACTCTCTTTCACCGTATCGTCCCAGCAAAGAGGCATGTAGCTCATGCAAGAGAGACATAGGTTGAAGAAGAGGTCTGCAACTTATGCATCAATGACTTGTGTATAAGAAACAAATGCCGCTCATGCAGCATATGCATAGGTAAAGAGTAAGCCTGCAGTAATAAATACGTAGGGAGAATAGTATGGTTGTAGCTCGTGGAGCATATGCGTACGTAGAACAAAAAAACATGGCGTAGCAATACACTTGCTCACATATTTCTAGAATAACACTCGGATCAATTTAATTTTTTTAAACGGAGCAAATATTTAAGCAAAACATTTTTATAAATTTTTTTCATATTCTTAATTTAGCCTATAATAAGAAACAACTAAAAGTATTAATTAGAAATCACAAAACATGGTAGAGATGGATAAAGTAGAAAAAAGATGAGAGAATTAACCTAACATATCTAATATTCCTTTATTGTCTTTGACTTAAATTAATTTATTAAAAAAATATAACTTTTAATTTAATTTTTTTATGGGTTTGTGAGAGCTATTTAATTTATTTCAACTTTCAACTTTGAAGGTTCCAACGCAGTGAAGAGTGTGTTTGTTTTATTATTATTATTATTATCATTATTATTTGTGCATGCTCATGTTTTATACATGATTCTCTTCCTGCCATTGAATCCGCTTAGATGATTAAGAAAGGAGAACTGATTAATCTTAATCCCTTTCAACCTTACTGAGATTTTTACTACGGCTTCTTTACTCTAGCAGAAACTCGAGCATGGTTTTTAAATATGCATTGGGACGACAATATATAGTGTAAAAACATCCAACCCTTATTGATTAATCTTAATACCTTTCAATCAATACTGACTTACTGATTAATCTTCTCGTCAATTGGCTTGATCCAAACTCTCTTTCGCCGTATCGTCCCAGCA
This sequence comes from Cucurbita moschata, assembly GCF_002738365.1. NCBI lineage: Eukaryota > Viridiplantae > Streptophyta > Magnoliopsida > Cucurbitales > Cucurbitaceae > Cucurbita > Cucurbita moschata. The sequence continues at coordinate 4,602,090 of NW_019268533.1, forward strand.
AAAGAGGCATGTAGCTCATGTAGCAGAGACATAGGTTGAAAAGAGGCGCTCATGCAGCATATGCGTAGGTAGAAGAGTATGAACTCTCAATAACCTCTATAGAAAGCAAGAGAAGAAGATTTCTTAGATCCGGGAAGGGGGAAGGAAGGGGTCAAGTTTATGAGAGAGACTGAGCAGGCGGGAAGGAAGTCAAGACTGAACCGACACCCCATTTTCCTGATTGAACGAGGTAAAACTACTATTTGATTGAATGAGACTTTACTGTGAAAGAATCCATGAATTAGCTGCTTTCCAATCTAGTAAATGAATTCAATCCTCTTCTCTTCGTTCGAGTCAGCAGCTTTACCGACAGGGGAGGGGAAGGAGCGAAGCTGTAAGACTGACAGAGGAGGCGAAGGAGTCTTTATGTCGCGTTACTTACAACAATAAATACGTAAGGAGAACAGTATGCTTGTAGCTCGTGGAGCATATGCGTACGTAGAACAAAAAGCGTGGAGTAGCACAGACATTGATTGGTTTTCTCGTTTACTTGCTCACTTATTTCTAACATAACACTCGGATATATTTAATTTTTTCAACCGACCAAATATTTAAACAAATCATTTTTATAAATTTTGTTCATATTCTTAATTTATAATGATACTAATTTTCTACTGATCAAATTTTGTGTACATATCAAAGCTTTCACTGTTTTAGGCGTCAAAGAACTCCTAAAAGAATCAAGAATTCACTATTAGTACTAAATGTTGATTGAGAAGATACAGTCTACGCTGGAATGCCCAAAACCTCTATATTTAAACTCATTTACTTTCCACCATGCCAAAACATCAAAATTATCAAGTTATTCACTAGGGTCAGATAAATATCGATCCACATCATTCTTTAACTCGAGTGAGCTTTGCTCTTCTCTTCTTCGTTTTTATTTTGATAATACTAATATTGAACCACTCAAATTCACTTCATCAATTGTTCCATCTTCATACTCATGGACTTAGAAGTGAGTCTTGATTCAAATTCACGATGATCTTGAGCATTATAGTAATCACACAAATGAATTAAATAATTCTTTATGCCATCTACCATCACTTTTCACATGGACTATTTCTTTAAGCTCTTCATTCATAATCAAGTTAATTATGTGAGCACAACACCTCATGGGTAATATTTTTCCATTTAAGACAAGTGAATTCCAACTCCTACGTCTATTCATAGTATATAAAATATCTATATCATTGGAACTTGCATTATCAAGTGTGACGGAGAAAACCTTATCGATTTTTCATTCCAATTAACAACTCTCAATAATCTTGCTAATAGTCTCTCCGTTGTGGTTAGCAACTTGACAAAAGTTGAGAATTATTCTATGCAAATTTCATTCTTAATCAGTAAAATGTGTGGTTATTACCATATAATTAATGTTTTGTAACGAATTCCATGTGTCAAAGGTAAGACAAACTCTTTTGGAATGACGGGCAATAAGATCTTTCAACTTCTTTTTTTTCTTCTAGACAGAGTTGAAATACATCTCTAGCAATGGTTACTTTTAATGGAGGGTCAAACTTAGGATATGCAATACTACAAAACAATTTGAAACCCTCCATCTCTACAAATTTAAATAACAACTCATCCATAATTATCATCTTAGCACATGCTCCTCTACATATTGTTTGACTAAATAATGAAGTAACAATATTACTACCACCCTTTCCATCTATTGAAGGTTGAAAACTTAGAGTGGTTTGTTTTTTGTCCTCCACCTTGTATGCGTACTTTCTACACTAATTTTTTAAGTGCTTCCATAACGTGCTAGTTCCACAAGAATTAGTATCACAAGCATACTCTTTAGAACAATAGTTGTACTTGCACCTCTTATTATTGTTCTCTAATCTTGTAAAATGATCCCATATGGTTGATTTACTAGGTTTTTTCTTCTTAAATTCAGATTGTGCAGCCAATGGTGGCTTCAATGCATTATAATTACTAAAGCTACTTGCACATCCAGTTGCACTATTGCTTTCCATCTATAAAGAGTAAAATACAACTTATGATTTAAACATTACCCAATATGAACAATTACTATAGGATGCATCAAAGTTAAAATATACAATCATTCTTTGCAAAGGGATATAACAAAAAAAGAAAAACCTTACCCGTTATGGCGTTCTAGGAGACTAAAGAGAGAAAGACGGCGCGCGAGATAGAAACAAGACAAAAAACGCGAAAGAATGCTATTGAGATCAAATTCTTCCTGAGAGACTACGTGTCAAAGTAGAAATTTATATTTTAGCTGAAGGTTTGTATTTTCGGGTGAAGCGAAGAAAGAAGAGGCTGAAAGAGAGAATGAGGGTGTGAGAGAGAAAGACAAAAGTTTGTATTTTAACTTAGGCTGAGACAGAAGAAGCTGAGAGGAGAGAGAGAGAGCAGACAGGAGAGAGAGAGGCTGAGGCAGAGAAATGTTGGGCTGACTAGGAAATGAGGCTTTTTTGTCCTATTTAAGTAATTGAAGTTGAGAGAGATTTGTTATTTTAAAATTGTTTACACCATTTTAATTAATTATTGAGTTTTGTTAAAAAGTTTCAGCTTGGGTTATTGGATTTTGATTTTGGCCCTTCGGTTAAACTCTTACGATTGGAGTATAAGAGATCTTAAAAAAGATTCAGAGATTTCTTATTCCTATGAATTGGGATGTTCTTCTTTCAGAATTTGATGGATGATCTTAGAGTAAAATTGGGGGTGACTTCAAATTTTTTTTTTCAATATTTTCGAATTGAGTTGGGTTAACCTAATCAATTTCTTTTGGAACTCGAACCCAACCCAAATCAAATCGGATTAAAAAAAATGGATCTAACCCAAATCCAAAATCCAACACAACCCAACCCAATCCTTATATTTTGGGTTGGATCGGGTTGGGTTCTCGGATTTCTGCGTTGAGTGTATACTCCTAATAGGTAGAAAAAAAAGGAGGTATGTTGCTCATACAGCAGAGACATATGTTACTCAAAGTCTGTCTAACGATTACATGATAAAAAACTTGAAATTGTTTGAGTGCTCTACTGCCTTGTATTGAAAGGTACTCTGTAGTTGTGGTACTACTCTTTGGTCTTTCAAAACTTCATTGTAATATATGTGGTTGAGTTAACATGTGCTAGATTTGGTTTGATAATAATGGTTCCCAACGCTATAGATCACAATGTAAAACTACAGTAAATCCCATAATATTTAATGACTCTTTCGATAGTTTCATAAATCCTTTACCCCTACATGCATGAAAAATAACATTCTAAAATTTAAAAATAAAAAAAATGGATTAATATTACAAGGAAGACACAAACAGACTACTCACTTGTAGCTCTAATTAGAGCTAGTTCTTCATCTTATTTGAAATCACATTAGTAGCAAGGAAGACACAAACAAACTGCTCACTCTACATTATACATGGATCAATTCAAGTACATAATGATAAAAATAAATTTAAATGAACTAAATACTTCTCTTGCTTTTTTTAGTGAAAATTTTTACACTATATATTGGCGTATGAAAAGCATATTCAAACACCATTTTCGGGTTGCCAACATAAAAGAAAAACTCGTAGCAAAAATCTCATGAAGAGTTGAAAGAGATTAAGATTAATTGGTTCTCCTTTCATAATCATTATGAGCCAATTCAATTGTAGCAAGTGCAACATGTATAAAACATGAATCAGCACAAATAATAATAATAATAATAATAAAAAATAAAAAAAAGATTGAAGTTTTTTTTTATGGACAAGCCTTGGCTCGAGCTAATGATAACTTGCAATTCAGTATACAAATTGTCGTTGATGAAGGGAGGAAACGTGGGAGCATCATCATAATTGCTGCCATTTTCTTTAACACTTGAAGTGAACAAGCAACTCCTTCTTTGTCCGAGGGGAGGAGGATACTTTATATAGTGAACAAGTAGCTCCTTTCGTCCGTGCATGGCAATGACCAAAAATTGATTTTTAATAAATCACATGCTTTTATGCAATATTGTTTGGGCAAAGATAGCATTGGTGTTGTTTATGCTTTTATGTACGAGACAAGCCAGAAGGAACTTCTTTTGCCGGTTCTATTTCATTGTAGATGGTATAAGTCTTATAAGTATGCTCACGTGGGAAGGTTTTTCTTTTGAAGCTTTTATGCCATGTATTATGCTATTTCATTTTGACTCTTCCAATATTGTGATAACTTTATTTAAAATCTTGCTTATTGATGTAACCTATAACTTGTAGTACAATTGTAAGTATAAGTGCACTATCTCTCATTGAAGTGTTGTAGTGAATTTTTGGTAACCTTTAACGACATAATCAGATGTGTCTAGGGTTTCTCAAAGGCTCGATGAGCCAAGCCAAGCATGTATTGTAGGTGAAGGCTTGCTTTGTTTGTGTGTGAATAAAACTACAAGACCTTGATTTTCTCCCAGTATGGGCACGGTAGAATCCAAGCTTTTCGAGTTGATTTGAGTTCTCTTTTACCTTGGGTTGGAAATGACAATGGCTAGTTACATACTTATGAGTTCTCTAATCCCGCGTTTAATGATTTGAAAGTTCTACCTCTACTAGAGAATGCTTCACAAGTATGGCATTACACTCGTGTGTGAAACTAGAGTTCTACTCTTTGTAATCAAGATATCCTAAACAAGGGTTGGTTCTTACAACGCCTATTTGAACATTCTCCATCTAGACGGCGAAGGCATGACCATAGCTTGGCCTCTTTTTTCCTGTTTTTCTCGATCATGGGGTTCACTGGACTACCTTGAAAGTTCCACGTCCTCCACCTTGTGAGCATGCATGCCCTGACCAAAGGAGAGGTTAGAACACGATTTTATGGTCCTGATAACCACGTGCTGCTTTTGGATTTGTTCCTCTCCACCAAGGTCCAAAGCTATTTGTTATCTATTAGGTGATCCATCAATAGGAATATCCACCCCATATCTCATTAGTGGCATAAAGCGCACATCATGTTTTCGGAAGTCCATAACTGACACTTAGCTCGTGAAGATTCAAACCAAACTTGAAGCCATGACCTCCATAGCTTCACTCTCAATCTTGATGGATCTTATTTTTTGACTTCCAACTAAACCAAACTCACTTGTGAAAATAAATTGTTTGAGGGGTACTTAATTCCTACAGTGGCCACCCTTGCTTGTAAGAACAATATTGTCTGGGTCTACTATGTGGTTTGCTCCAAGGCATACTCTATATTGTCTAGGCGTACTACGTGCTCTCCATGGAAGCATGCTTGACCTCTAGAATTATGGTCACAGGAGGCTAGGTCCTAGGTAATTCACCTCATACTAGGCCTTAGAAAGTCTCATGTACATTTTTGGACGTCTCGCACTCTGCGGCGTCACCTCTCTGTCTTCCTAAGGCTAGTAACCTATAACATGATCCCTCTTGGCCTCCTCATAATAACTCGAATATAGTATCGACGTATAGAGTGAACATTCATTATTTATCACCTTAAGGCATAATTATAGCTACCACGTAGCCGAAGACAAACATCAAGTTCAAATGCTTTACATCATATCAAAACCTACTAAAAAGGGTTAGACTGCATACCTGGTCGCGACGAGGCATGTCGTCAAGCTGAGTCACAGAGGTGTACGACTCTCTATCCTAGAAAAAAGTCTACAAAATCTAAAACCTGGCTGCTGATACCAATCTCTCATGACCCAATTTTCAAGGCTTCGAAAACCGAATTGAGACTAAAAAACAAATAAAATTAAAAAGAAGATAAAATGGAAGATTGAAATCCAATAAAATTTAAAACAAGAAAAAGGAGTCAACCACACCAAAACTAAATACAAAATTAAAATCAAATATTACAAACTAAAAATACAATTATGAAAGAAAATACAAAAGACTCCAAATGTGAAAATGGACTGACGTTCGGGAACGACACCTCTCTATGACAATGCAGCTTTCGAACACCTCCCCACCTCGACCGATACCTGAAAAAAAGAAAAGAAAAGAAAGAAAGCGAGGTGAGTATAAAAATATACTCAGTAAGCAACCTACTTGTAGGTTCTTAATCGCATCCAAATCTTAGGAGAGAACTACCAACTATGCTCTAGATCCTGGAGTCTCAGAACTCTTAGTACACAACTCGGGGTAGAAGGACTTAACCTTTGAAGTGACATTCAACGTTTGAGGACCGCATGGTCACGTCCTTTCATAGGACGGACTCATCATGCAGGCAAAGAGGTGTTCCCTCATAAATACATGTACTCCTCGTACAACCCAGTTGGAATTAGTCACCTTATGGTCAACGTCTTTCCATAGGACGGACTCATCATGCAGGCGACCTTGACCCACCCCGCGTGATCAACATCTTACCATAGACAGATCCCCATGCAGAGTAGTCGATCTACCACTGAGTAACATCTCCCTAATTGGCGTCTTGTCTAGCTCAACAGTACCACACTGGAGTAGGAAGGGAAGAGTAACACCTTAATTGGCATCTCGCCTAGCTCAATAGTACTACATCGGAGTAGGAAGGGAAGAGTAACACTTCTCTAACTGGCGTCTCGCCTAGCTCAACAGTTCCACACCAGAGTAGGTAGGGAAGTGGAGTATACTCAAACTCTATACCAGCTATTGTCGGCTAAGAGGTCATCTCTCTACACCTCAGAGTCCTAACGTGGTTCTCTATGCCTCAAGGGTAGTTAAGGCTGTTGAGTTATGGGCCTGGCTTCCAATTTCACTCATTCAACACTTCTAAGTCCATAATAGTCTAGGGTTAAAGGGTCTCTCCCTCTATGCATTCCTGACGTCACCACTGACCGTAACATCAGGTGGGTCCCCTATCTAAACCGCAAGAGTACAACTTAGGCATAACACAACACTACAGCTTATCATTCATATCATATGTTCACACAATCATTCAACAGGAGTTTATGTATGATCAACAATGCATACAATCATACAAGCTCAGTGGGGCGATAACATCTATCAACACCCGGAGCACAAATACACAAATTCTCCCGTCCGCCAACATAGTATGAACAGATAAAAGTAGTAGTAACATATTCCAGCAAGCATACAAACATCAAGTATGAAATCTTACTTAGGCAGCAAGTCCATTAGATATATATATTTAAATTCATATCTACAGAGGATCATTAGATTTAGCCACACCCCGGCGTAATTTTTTCTAGCATGCATGCAAAACCAAGCACACCCTACATGTATTACTTTCTAATTCCATGTGGTTACTTACTGGAATGAAGCGTTCTCTTCAAAACTTACTTTTTAGCTAATTGTGAGCTCCAAATTTCTTGGATGTTCACTGATAGGTCCTAAATCAAGATAAATTTAGGTCAGTATCAAAACTGGGACGAAAAATAGTTAAACAGAAGTCAAATCGGGATAAAAAGGGGCCTCACGCATTGGTTCACGCACCCCACGCACCGGAGGGGTCTCCCACGCGCACAGAGAGGGGATGGAGTTGTGCGATGAGGTGTCCCCACATGGCGAGGGCTGATTGGTCCACTGAGAGTCAGGGCATGCGTTTGAATTTGGACGTGCGTGGATTCCTACGATTTTTCTCATGCTAACGCGTGGCGAATGCGGAGACGGGTTTGGGTCGGTCGACACGTGGGTTCACGAGTTTAGTTGCGGGCGCGAGCCTTCAAATCCTACCCAATGCAAGATTTTTCCGTTAGTTTCCTCCGCCATTACACACTTGACACGTGTCCCACCTTCCAGCGACGCGTGACTCTCTCCTTGCTTGACACACGTCCCTCTATCGTTCATCTTCTTCCTTTCATCTCTGCGATTTTTCAGAAAATCGATTATTTTCTATTTTCTTTAAATTTTTCTATTTCTTCTTACTTAACTCGGATTAATACGATTCCTTCACGAGATTTATAGAGTTTATATCCAATCACGAGGTATTTTTCTTATAACTTATTTTTAACCAAGACATAATTAACTTAGTCCAAAGTTGGTAAGAAATATCAATACTCACATCAATTTGGTGACTGCTGGAACTCCTATTTTCGATCTGAATTGATCAAGACTTCCTTCACGGATTATGAGTGAAATCCTCTCTAGATTAACATACTCAAATTTTAGAATATAAATCCTCATATTTCTCATAGATCTGAGTAAAATTCGAAAGCAAAAGGTCAAGAACTTACCTATGGATTTTCTTCGTTCTTTGACGGTTTTGGACGATTCAATGGTATAGAATGCTTTCTATAGGTTTTGTGAAGGATTTTTGAAGAAATCTCGGCTGGAATCAGACTCCTTGTGGCCGGATCGGAATGTGGTTGTTACTTCTCCTTCTCTCTAGTACCTTCTTTCCCTTTCTATTTTATTTTCTTTTTTTCTTTTCCTCTCTTTCCTTTCCATTTCTATTTACTTTATTTTATTTATCTTTTACTAACCTATATTTTAGGTTCTTAACGAGGAAGACGACAGGATGACCAAATTAAGCCTCTCGGGTTGAGTTTGACCATTTTTCTTTTTATATTTTTCTTGAGTTGATGAGATTTTTCTAACCATTTTTCTCTTCTACCTTGTTTCAAAGTTGGGTCTCTGAGATCCTCAATAAATTCTCAGAAGTTCAACTTAAAGGAAAAGCTTAGGTTTTAAGTTTCTCATCGGGGCTCGGGTGTTACAAATTCTCTCCTCTTTAGAAACATTGGTCATCAAAAGTTGGTTGTTCTTGAAAAAGTTTAGGGTAAGACTTCCTAACGTCATCCTCACGTTCTCAAGTAGCCTCGCTATCCAGATGGTTATCCTAAAAGATTTTGACAACGGGAAACTCCTTGTTTCGCGATCACCTGACATCTTGAGCTATAATTTGGATTGAGGCCTCTTCGTATGATAGATCCTTGCGAAGCAGAAGTGCTTCGTGCTCAATGATGTGTGTGGGGTTCGGTGTTTATTTTCTCAACATGGATACATAAAAAAAAGATGTTCTGTAAAATGGTGAGTGGGTGGCAATGCCAACTTATACGCCGCAACGCCAATCCTCTCAAGGATTTCAAAGGGACATATGAACCTAGGGTTAAAGTTACCCTTTTCCCAAACCTTAAAATCCCTCATGGGCGCTACCTTCAAGAAAACATGTTCGCCTACCACAAACTCGAGATCCTTTCTTCGAGTGTCAGCATAACTCTTTTGCCAGCTTTGTGTAGTAAGTATCCATGATCTGATTTTTTGGACTGCCCCATTTGTGACCTGAACTAATTTCGGTCCCATAAGTTGTTGGATTTCGACCTCTTCCCAAACACTTGTTAGGATCGCACAACAACGCACACACTCGATCTAGATGAACACAAAGAACAAGATAGAGAAAGTGCAAGGAGAGTTCTGGCTAAAGGATTTATATTGATGACTTCAAGTATGTATTGTAAGAGAGAATACAGCGAATACAGAAAGTACTTTTTCAAAGCTCTACCGAACGGGATATATATATGGTTCAGTTTATTGTATATAGTTTTACCAGATTTAACCATCTACTATATATAGCTATTTACCATATATAACTTTACCGGATATAGCTTTACCAAATATAACCGTTGACTAAGCTATAAATAAGAGAGTAGGCTCCATAACCTAACAATTCTCCCACTTGGAGACTGATCCAGTCAACCAAGAATTTCATTCTCAAACGATCATGAATATCTTCGCTGCACCATACCAATTAAGATTTTGCACAACCTCAATATTCCAACATCAACACATTTTGTCAACATGTTTGCTGGATTCTTCACACCCTCTATCTTCTCAAAACACATCACCATCTTCCACTAACCTGCAAGTGAAATGGTATCGCCTTCCGTGTTTTATCTTTAAATAATAGACCGGGTTTCTCACCAACTGTATGACACTCTGACCATCTCTATAAAGAATCTTTTCATGCTGCTTCTTGCCCAATTCTTCCAGATAGTCAATCATCCATATCGTCTTCTTTCCAGCTTCAGCTATTGCCATGTACTCAGCCTTAGTACATGAAGCCTAGACGTCCCATCATCCATGGCTTGCTCCCACTTCGTTATATCCTCCAACTGTGGGCCTCCTCAAAGGGTTGTAGTTCCCTTTCATCAGCAACAGATAGTGTAATGAAGGTACATACATATCTGGTACTCTGATAGTACTGGATGATCTTCTCAACACCGGTTCAGGTGTCACTTGCTCCACTACTAATTCCTCTGCAGTAGTCTTAGGAGTTTCATGAGTATCTGCTACAATATCAATAGGTGAGTTTTCTTGCAACTCAAGCTCAACTCCCACTTGCTTCGTGGTCTTGGAACCTTGCTCTTACATCTGGTTCCTCAATAGTAGTCTCAAGAGTTTCATGAGTATCTGCTACAACATCACTAGGTGAGTTTTCTTGCAACTCAAGCTCAACTCCCACTTGCTTCATTGTCTTGGAACCATGCTCCACATCTGGTTTCTCAGCAGTAGTCTCAGAAGTTTCATGAGTATCTACTACAACATCACTAGGTGAGTTTTCTTACAACTCAAGCTCAACTCCCACTTGCTTCGTCGAACCTAGCTCCACATATGGTTCCATTTCCAACCACACTTTCTTCAATTCTTTGGCAGTCCTCGTGAAGCTAACTAGTTTCTGCTTGCCCATAACGTAGTTCTCACAACGACCCACATCAACAGATTTCAAACCTTCTAAAACTCCTTTCGCGGCCATCGTCTTCATTCCTTTCACGCTCATATGTCCAAGTCTATTGTGCCATAGACTTGAATTTGAAGCACTCTCAGTAACAACAGCTATGTTCATACACCCTGTAGTGGTGTATAAGGTTCCAGATTTTGAGCCACGTGCCACTACCGTAGCACCCTTCATAATCTTCCACGAACTCTTCCCTAACTTTGTTGCATAACCTGTGCTGTCCAACTGACCAATAGAGATCAGGTTCTTTTTGAGACCAGGAATATATCTGACATTCTTTAATGTCCGCTGATTTCCTGCCGGAGTTTTTATGCAGACATCTCCTTTTTCTTTAATCTCCAAATCTTTGTTGTCGGCAAGATACACCTTCTCGAGATTTCCAGACTTGAAATTCCAGAACAACTCTTTATTTGGAGACGAATGAAAAGATGCATCTGAATCCAAAATCCAGGATTCAATCAAACTGTCCACGCTGTGGATTAGAGCATCCCCAATATCTTCTGCTGAATTTATAGAATCATTATCATCTTCAGATTTGTGATTCTGCTTCTTCTTTGGTCTTGTACAACCTTTCCGAAAGTGACCTTTTTCTCCACAATTCCAACACGTTACATTTGGTCTATTTGGAGCTTTTTCTCGGTTCTTTGATTTTGATCCCCCATGTTTGTTTGAGCTCTTTGATTTACTTCTTTCCCTTCGATCGACACTGAGAGCATTGCCTGATGAATCTCTAGTTTCTCGTTTGCGAGTACTTTCGCTGAGAACTACATCTCGAATTTCATCAAACTTCAGTTTATCAGATCCTCAAGAACTCCTGATTGCGACAACAACAGTATCCCATGACTCGGGTAAGGATGACATCAAAATCAACGCTTTAATTTCATCTTCGAAATTAATTTCCACCGAACTCAGTTGACTTAGGATCATATTGAATTCATTTATATGATCAGCAATAGATCCACTTTCAGACATCTGTAGATTGAACAATCTCCGCATCAAATACACCTTGTTCATAGCCGACGGTTTTTCATACATATTTGTCAGCGCCTTCAATAGATCTGACGTTGTCTTCTCCTTGATAATGTTAAATGCCACGTTTCTGGATAGCGTCAACCGGATCAGCCCCAAGGCTTGTCGATCCTTTAGCTTCCACTGTTCCGTGGTCATGGTATCCGGCTTCACCCCCAACAGAAGTTCGTGAAGATCTTTCTGGTACAGATAATCTTCAATCTACATCTTCCAGGAACCGAAATCGGATCCATCAAACTTCTCAATTCCAATCTTTGAACTTTCCATCTTCACAGATCGTGGTGAATTTCGTCTGGCTCTGATACCAGTTGTTAGGATCGCACAACAACGCACACGCTCGATCTAGATGAACACAAAGAACAGGATAGAGAAAAGTGCAAGGAGAACTCTGGCTAAAAGAATTTTTCTATTGATGACTTCACGTATGTACAGTAAGAGAGAATTATAGAGAATAGAAAGTACATTTTCAAAGCTCTACCGGACGAGATATATATATAGCTTTACCAGATTTAACCATCTACTATATATAGCTATTTACTATATATAGCTTTACCAGATTTAACTATCTACTATATATAGCTATTTACCATATATAGCTTTACCAGATTTAACCATCTACTATATATAGCTATTTACCATATATAGCTTTACCGACCGGATATAGCTTTATCAAATATAGCTTTATCGGATATAACCGTTGACCAAGCTATAAATAAGCAGTAGGCTTCATAACCTAACAGTTGGGTACCCAAGGCTTTTTGTAAACCCTTTAAAAAAGATGAGAGGTAAGCCCAGCATCGCGATCAAACACAATGGAAGTAGGCACCCCATGCAACCGGACTATTTCTCGGACGTACAACTGAGCCCATTGATCCACTCAAAATGTGCTCTTACCCGGGATGAAATGAGCTATTTTTGCAGGTCTATAAACAATGACTCAGATCTCACCAAAACCACGTCGAGTCTTAGGTAGATCGGATATGAAATCCATACTCATTTCCTCCCACTTCCACTAGGGTATGTTTAAGGGTTGCAGCAACCCTGCAGGGCGTTGTCTCGGGGCTTTCACCCGCTGAAATGTTAGACAACTTCCCAGCAAGTCTGCGATGCCCTTTTTCATTCCTAGCCACCATTAACTGTTCTTAAGGTCCTGATACATTTTCGTACTACCAGGGTGAAATGTGTAGGACGTGTCGTGTGCTTCAAACATAATCTCCTTAAGGTTTCCCTTATCCCTGGGTACACACAAGCGTCCCTGCCACAAAAGCCCGTCTTCAGATGAAATTGAGAACCCCTCAGCTCTCCCAGCCTCTTGGGTGTCACAAACTTTCTGGAGCTGCGCATATATAGACTGTGCATCAATGATGCGTTTACAAAGTGTGGACTGTACTGTCAACTGAGCTAGTTGTGCGGGGATGTTCTTAACTACTATATCAATCCCAGCTCTTGGGTCTCATCTTGAAGCTTGCTCTGTTGAGTGACCAACACAGAGGTCTGGGCTGTCTTCCTACTCAAGGCATCAACTACCACATTAGCCTTGTCAAGATGATATAGAATCTCAACATCATGGTCTTTCACTAGCTCGAGCCACCCCTTTGTCTCATATCCAACTCCTTCTGAGTGAACAAATATTTAAGGCTTTTATGGTCTGTGTACACTTGGATTCTCTCACCATACAGATAATGCCACCATGTCTTCAGTGCGAACACCATGACAGCTAGCTCCAAGTCATGGGTAGGATAATTTCGCTCATAATCCTTTAACGGTCTAGAAGCGTATGCAATTACTTTCTGATTCTGCATAAGCACACAACCCAAGCCTAGCTGAGGTGTCACTATACAAAACGAGGTTGCTTGTTCCATCGGGCACTGTGAGGACTGGTGCAATCATCAACCTCCTTTTCAACTCTTGGAAGCTTTCTTCAAAGCTGAAGTCCACACAAAGGGCTTCCCTTTTTTGTCAACTAAGTCCTAGCTGCAGATATTTTAAAATTTTTTTAGACAAATCTCCTATGGTAGCCAGCCAAGCCCAAAAGCTTCTTACCTCTGTCACAGGTGTCGACCTTGGCCACCTCCATGACAGCTTCAATCTTAGCTGGATCCACAGTAATTCTCCCTCTTGAGACCACATGTCCTAAAAATGCTACTTCCCGTAGCTAGAACTCACACTCAGAAAACTTGGCACACAATAGGTGAGTTCGCATCACAATCAAAACCATTCACAGGTGATCTTCATACTCTACTTTGGTCTTAGCAGGATCCACAGTTATTCCCTGACTGGATACCACGTGGCTAAGGAAGGCCACCTCCTGTAGCCAGAATGCACACTTCGTGAATTTGTCATATAACTGGTGGGTTCTCAGTAGGATTAAAACTTTCCTCATGTATTCCTCGTGCTCTACCTCAGACTAAGAACACACCAGGATGTCGTAAATGAACACAATCAAGAATATCTTAAACACTCTGTTTATCAACTCCATGAATACTACGAGAGCGTTGGTTAAACCAAAAGACATGACTATGAACTCATATACTCCATAACGGCTTCTAAAGGCATTTTAGGTATGTATTCCTCTCTGATTTTCGTCTAGTGATATCCTGACCTGATTGAGAAGGTCTTTATTGCCTCTCCAAAATAACCTCGTAGTTTCATCTCATTTGGCCAACTATCTTCTCAACGAGACGCCCTGTCACGTAGCTCGCTCGAGTGCTATTACTCATCTGGGCTATTATGTGGATTGAAAGCAAAAGGTCCTTGCATAAGTCCTATGCGTTCACCTAGACTAGCCCCTGTAGTGTCTTATGGTTGGTTCGTTTAGTCACGTCTCCTTTTGTAGTGACATCTCATCACTGGCTTTTTCAAACACGTGAACTTTTCAAGTTCTTGTAGGGGATCCCAGGCAACTTTCTGAAAAAACTCTTATTTGGTAGCTATCCTCAAACTTTGAGGATGCTACATCTAGTGTCTTCTCTATGACATATCATGCCTCTGCTAGTCTTACCTGTTCTCTATGACATATCATGCCTCTGCTAGTCTTACCTGTTTAGAAGTTACCATCTCACTATCCTACAGATAGTTCCCAATATCACGTTGTTTGGAAGTTGTACCTCTACTCCAGAATGCTTCGCAAGTATAGCATTACACTTGTGTGTGAAACTGGAGTTCTACTCTTTATAATCCAGATAATCTAAACAATGGTTGGTTCTTATTAACACCCATCTGGACTTTCTCCCTCTAGACGGCGAAGGCATGGCCATAGCTTGGCCTCCTTTTTCCTGCTATTATTGACCCTGAGGTTCACTGGTTCACTGGACTACCTTGACAGCTCCACGTCCTCCACCATGTGAGTATGCATGCCGTGACCAGAGAATAGGTTAGAACACGGTTTTATGGTCCTGATAACCACGTGCTGCTTTTGGACTTGGTCCTCTCCATCAAGGTCTAAAGCGATTTGTTATCTCTTAGGCGATCCATCAATAGAAATATCCTATACCCCATATCTCATTAGTGGCATAAAGCACACATCTGGCTTCTTGAAGTCCATAATTGGCACTTAGCTCATGAAGACTCCAACAAAACTTGAAACCATGACCTCCATAGCTTCACTCTCAATGTTGGTGAATTTTATTTCTCGACTTCCATCTTAACCAAACTCACTTGTGAAAATAGTTTGCTTGAAGGGTACTTAATTCCTACAGTGGCCGCCTTTGCTTGTAAGAACAATATTGTCTGGGTCTATTATGTGGTTTGCTCCAAGGCATACTCTATACTCTTTAGGCCTACTACGTGCATTCCACGGAGGCATGCTTGACATCTAGAATTATGGTCACACGAGGTTGGGTCCTAGGTAATTCACCTCGTACTAGGCCTTAGAAAGTCTCATGTACATCTTTGGACGTCTCGCACTCTGCGGTGTCACCTATCTATCTTCCTAAGGCTAGTAACCTATAACATGACCCCTCTCAGCCTCCTCACAAGAACTCGAATATAACATCAATGTATAGAGTGAACATTCATTATTTATCGCCCTAAGACATAATTATAGCTACCACGTAACACAAGACAAACATCAAGTTCACATGCTTTACATCATATCAAAACCTACTAAAAAGGGTTAGACAGCATACCTGGTCGCAGCGAGGCATGTCGTCAAGCTGAGTCACAGAGGTGTGCGACTATCCTAGAAAAAAGACTATAGAATCTAAAACCTATTTGCTCTGATTCCAATCTGTCACGACCTAATTTTCGAGCCTTTGAAAACTGAATCGAGACTAAAAGAAACAAATAAATAAATAAAAGAGAAAACAAATAAAATTAAAAGGAAGATAAAATGGAAGATTGAAATCCGATAAAATTTAAAGCAAGAAACAGGAGTCAACGACACCAAAATTAAATACAAAGTTAAAGTCAAATATTACAAACGAAAAATAAAATTATGAAAGAAAATACAAAAGACTCCAAATGTTAAAACGGACTGCCGCTCCGGAACGACACCCCTTTGTGACAGTGCAGCTTTCGAACACCTCCCCACCTCGACCGATACCTGAAAAAAAAAAAAAAAAAAAAGAAGGGAAACGGGGTGAGTATAAAAATATACTCAGTAAGCAACCTACTTGTTGGCTCTTAATTGTATCCAAGTTTTAAGAGAGAACCACCAACTATGCTTTAGATCCTAGAGTCTCAGTACTCGCAGTACACAGCTCGGGGTAGGAGGACTTAACATTTGAAGCGGTATTTAGCGTTTGAGGACCGCATGGTCAACGTCCTTCCATAGGACGGACTCATCATGCAGGTAATGAGGTGCTCTCTCATAAATACATGTACCCCTCATACAACTCAGCTGGAATTAGTCACCGCATGGTCAACGTCCTTCCATAGGACGGACACATCATGCAGGCGACTTTGACCCACCCCGCGTGATCAACATCTTATCATAAGATGGATCCCCATGCAGAGTAGTCGATCTACCATTGAGTAACACCTCCCTAACTGGCGTCTCACCTAGTTCAACAGTACCACACTGGAGTAGGAAGGGAAGAGTAACACCTCCCTAACTGGCGTCTCGCCTAGCTCAACAGTACCACAGTGGAGTAGGAAGGGAAGTAGAGTATACTCGAACGCTATACCAGCTATTGTCGTCTAAGATGTCATCTCTCTACACCTCAGGGTCCTAACGTGGTTCTATATGCCTCAAGGGTAGTTAAGACAGTTGAGTTAGGGGCCTGGCTTCCAATTTCACTCATTCAAGATTTCTAAGTCTATAACAGTCTAGGGTTAAAGGGTCTCTCCCTTTATGCGTCCCTCACGACACCACACACCATAACATCAGGAGGGTCCCCTATCTAAACCCTTCTCAATCCCTACAAGAGTATAGCCGAGACATAACAAAACACTACAACTTATCATTCATATCATATGTTCACACAATCATTCAATAGGAGTTTATGTATGATTAACAATGCATACAGTCATACAAGCTCAATAGGGCGATAACATCCATCAACACCCGGAGCAAAGATGCACAAATTCCCCCGTTCGCCAACATAGTATGAACAAATAAAAGCAGTAGTAAGATAGTCCAACAAGCATATAAACATCGAGTATGAAATCTTACTAAGGGAGCAAGTCCATCATATATAAATATTTAATTTCATATCTATAGAGGATCATTAGATCTAGCTACCTAGGGATAATTTGTTCTAGCATGCATGCAAAACCAAGCACACCCTACAAGTATTACTTCCTAATTTTATGTGGTTACTTAGAATGAAATTAAAGGATAAATGAGTCTTACTATTTATTAGGACCAAATTGAGCATGAAAATGGATAACTAAGCCTATAAATTGGAATATTTATATGATTTAGCTCAATGACATGTTTTAGGGCTTCCTGTCATTAGAATTTGATTTTGAATGATCGGTTGACAATATTGAGACTCTCGCATGATATTTATGACTTCTATATCATGATTATTCATGATGATTATTTATTGCTTCCTAGTATAGGAAAACTTGATTATACCTTAATATATGATTGGAATCATGTGATGTGTACTGGAGTATATGCATGATGAATTAGTGAGCCTTAGCGTTTCTGCAAGTCCTTGAATATTGCATGATGAATTAGTGAGCCTTAGCTTTTCTATGAGTCCTCGAGGATTGCATGACTAATTGGTGAGCCTTAGCTTTTCTTTTACATTTCATTGATCGTAGAGCCATGATTAGGGTATGTTATGATTCTATGGTTTGACTAGTATTACGGAGAGATGATTAGGGTGCAACTTCTAATGGTAAACTTGTCTCAATTGGTAAAGGTATACCTAGTATAAGGACTACAACGTCACTATCACAGCCTAGTTTTCTAGGTTTCGAATCTCATTTTATGAATAAAATGAAAAGTCAAAAGCAATTAAAATAAAAACAATAAAATATAAAATATGATAAAATTTTACTCAATTTAAAATTAAACACCACCACTTGAAATCAGTACAAGTCCATGTTGTTGGAGTTATTACAAATGGAGAATGAGTTCGAGATACAATTTCAAATAAAAAATAAAATGCTCAAATACATAGATATGCAGCTCCCCAATGCTATCCCACCTTAATCGATAGTCAGCAAACACCTAAAAAAAGAGATGTAGAATGGGGCGTAAATAAAAATACTTAGTAAACAACCTACTTGTTGGCTCTCATCACAAGGTCTTAACATCATTTGTGGAAGGTTAACTAGAAAACGCTGGCATAGAGAGACAATCACTCTGAGTATGGGGGTATGGCTTTGTGTGTTTGCCAGCTATTAGGTTACTAGCATGGTCCCACACCCACTCTCAGGATGGGTTTACCTTGCAGAGGCCATGTTCAGAAGACCCTTAGTCATTTCCACAAGATAAAGGCATCTAATCACAACGAGACGCTACACTTTCCACCCTAGGCCTGGCTCGACGATATTGCTTCTGCACTCCTACCACTTCACAAATCACTACTAGCCAAAGGGTGTATCAGAGGAGATGAGAGGCGGAGCCTCCAGTGACATTGTTCACACTACTAATAGGCCTTTTAAGCCTTTTCTGTTTTCTTGGTCATAGAAGTTTACTAGATTCTTCAGGGCGTCTAGACGGTTTAATTCTCATCTCACATTTTCAAGACACTCGAAACTAACTCATTAGGGATAATCTCATTTCAGGAAGCATTAAGGTTTAGACCTCTGATCCTCACTCATGATCTTATGGTGCTCAATCTATTAGAAATGTATAGGCCTAGGTCAACATGAATCTGCTCTAGCTCTGGTGCCTCAATTTTAACTTAGTTCACTCACGCATGGTTTGTTAGGAAGATAAAACTATCCATCAACTAAAACACATAATTCATATTCTAATCATTCATACAAGTTCAACGGTGAGATAACATCTATCAATCATCCAAAACACAAATCACAATACTCATTCTCATTTCTAGCACCGTGGAAAGCATTAAAACCAAGATGCATTTTGAATTCTCATTCTACGGGCATTTTTATAATTTTTCATAACATACTTTGTACACTTTGATGGTTATAATGTACATATATTTTTTGTATGCTAGTACGTCCTAACGTTTCCTACGAGTATTACTTGAAGAAAGTCTAATTGACTACTTGAGTAAAGTGTGTTTTCCCGAGCAAGCTTTTCCACTTGTATAGAGCCATAAATTTTCTAAAACTACTCTAGTGGTCATTAGTTCAAGTTAAATTAAGATTAGTATTGAAATCGGAGTAAAAATAGACTAATGGTAGTCAAAGCGAGCAAAAAATCTCACCTCACACGCACTCAAATGTGGATGGATGGTGACCAACGTGTGCCGGTAACGCGTGAGTGCACACACACTTCAAGAGGATAAGTTATGCTCTTGGCGCGATACGTGGGGCTTTCGATTGGCACATTCAACCCGGATATCTCTCATTTTACCCTCGACTGCGTACGAATTTCCCTTCGATTTTTCATATGTCGACGAGTGTCCCTATTAGGCACGATGCATTCCACGCTCCTTGCTAAACATTTGTCCTAGTCGTTGCCTGATGCGTTCGCCCCCGTCGTGCTTGATGCATGTTGCTTGCGTATTTGGGTTCATGCAAAACTTTTTTCAGAAGTTATTTTTATCCTATTTTCTTCTAATTTTTATATTTTTTTATATGTAACTTGACTCAACTGGTTCCATCGTTAAAGTTTAATAGTTTTCTACCAACATTCTAACAAATTTATTTTCATCATATTTCATTAACTATACAGATAAATAAATGGGTCTAAATTTGGCTAAAAATTCATTTGTTATCATCATTCTTGAGGGTCAATAAGAGCTTTTTGTCTTCTGCCATGTTTTTCCTCAAAGTTCCTTGGGAAAGAAATGTGTGAACTTCTCTCTAAACCAATATAGTCAAACTTCATAACCGAGCTTCTTATAAATCTCACAAATCTCGGAAAAATCGAGACTAAACGTTTAAAGTCCTTACATTTTGATCTTCTTCGTTTCTAGATGGATTTGGAAGATTCAAGGGCAATCTTCAAAATAGTCTTAGGAGGTTTCATCTAGGGACCTTGACGGGAAAACATCTCCAAGTGGCAAATCAAAACACCCTCCATGATTAGTTTCTCTCCATCGGTTCTATCTGTTAAGCATGAGAAATAGAATTGGGATCAAAAGTGTCATCTTAATTAATATTCACCCTAGAATACTTAAAGAAAATATAAACTAACTAAAATTTGAAAATAAAATAAAATAAAATATAGTACTCATCAAATCCTAAAGAAAAATTAGTAACGAATTACGAATATTTAAGATATATTCCATAACTAATTATTATAATATATTCTCCCAATATTATATCTTAATACGATTCTTTTTTCTCTCTTTCTTTTTTCTTTTATTGTTATTATTTTTGTCTTTCTATTTTCTTCCCCAATTAATTTTATACCAAGCTCGTCACAGACTCTAATTAACTAGAGTGAGGAAATGACCATTATACTCCTGGGTTGGCTTTGACTTTTGACTATATTTTCTATTTTTCCACTATTTTCTTTTAAAATATCTACTGTTAACCTATTTTATAACTTTAAAAAAAAAAAAATTGTATAGCACTTTTTTTACACTAGAGTTTACCTAACGGTTGAAATTTGAAGCCTTAAAAAGCGAGTATGTATACTACATATGATATGATCTACGATAGATCTACGAGGTTGTGCCTTACATGAATATGTTATTTAAGGAGTCATTGCATTCATGATTATAATTATATGTATAAAATTCAAAATTTAATTAGTTATGAATCTTTTGAGAATTATTGAGCGTGAGTCCACATTGGCTAACTTAGGGAATGATCATGGATTGATAAGTAAGGAATAGATCTCCATTGGTATGACGCCTTTTGTGGAAGCCCAAAGTAAAGTCATGAGAGTTTATGCTCAAAGTAGACAAATATCATACCATTGTGGAGAGTTCATGATTACTAATAGAATCGTGCCTCTTTTATTCAATTTTGGGGGCAATAACGAAGAAATGCTACTTTTAGCAAAGGATAGTAAGGCATATATATGGAATTATAAGACTTCCACAAAATATTCTAAAAATAATTCTCCATTTATCATCTTTATTACACCAAAAGAGAAAAATTAAAATTAAAGTCATTTAACTTAAAATATTCTCTTGGTAGCTTCTCTAATACTATTTTTTATGATAGGAACTAAAGTTCAAACTATAGAAAATATTTATATTGTTATGTTTTAAAGTTTATGTACTAAATTAAAGTTTAAAAACTTCACCCACAAGTATAATAATTTAGTTATTATAAAGGTATATTTGTAACCATTTACTTAGAGGTTTTGAAATAATTAATCGAAGAAAAGTTCAAATGATAGAAATATTAAAATGAATGGAACTTGATTGGCTGAGATAAGATTAGATTAAATTTACACGTTCCATGCCAAAAGTAAGAACTAAGATGATATAAACAAATATATATTCGGTAAGGTTTTTTTTAAAAAAAAAAAATTATATTTTATTTGTTACAACTTTTTACCTTTTTAATAGAAGAATATATACCTCAGATGTTCAATTTCATGATTATCTAATAACCAAATAGTTATAAATAGAGCTACACAACCCACAACTAAGTAAACATACAGATATCGACTTTAAAATGGCGTCTGTACGTAAGTATATCTTTTGGTAATATTTTCTTATGTTCTTCCTTTGTTAATATACTTTTAGTCTTTACCTAATGCATTCTTTTTTGTATGATTCAGTAAAATCATGGCCAGAACTAAATCTCATGCAGGCTAGCATCGTAGAAAATATTATAAAGAGCCAACATCCTGAGTTTCAGATAGTGATATTGTTAGCAGGAAGTCCCGTGACCAAAGATCTTAAACGTGGACGAGTTCGACTGTTTATAAATATAGCTGGTTTTGTGGTTCAAATTCCTCACGAGGGCTAAAATATCTTAAATATATATGTTTGAGATAATACATAAATAAAGAATAATATTTCCACTACTAAACATATTTGTAGCTTGAGCACTAGATGATTTATTAGTTTCTAAATTAATATTGATTTTGAGACAATAAAATATACGAACATAAATTAATAATATATTCTACTTATAATAATTGTATCAATTCACTCTCACCTTATGATTTGTTGGGAGACTATCTAAAGACTCGTCGTTGGTTTAAAAATAAACATTACCATAAATTTCAATGAATTAGTATAATTTGTTTGAATTTAATAAATGGAAGGATTTGTAGTATTCACATTTTTGTATAAAAAAAGAACAAAAAGTGTTCGCGTTTCTCTTTCGTTAGTGATGTGATTAGACCACATACGAGAAAAAGGAAAAGAGAAAATAATGTCGAGCTAAAAACCATGTTTAATAGCAAACCATAATCGCATGTATTAAATTATAATATAGAGTCTATTAAAGAGTTATCAGTTTATCTTTAATAGTGAATCATCTAGATAGTCCGGATCTATATTTGTTTCAAATGTGTTTGTTGTGTTACGGTCATATTTTAGATGCATATAGTATGTAATGCTATTAGGTTATTATGGGTGGGTTCTCTACAATGATTTTTTTTATAATAAACCTTTCTAAAGAAATAGGGGTCTACATCATAACATACGTGGTCCCACACCACCTCCTAGGTTGAGTTTAGGTCATAGTGACCTTGTTTCATGAGGCCCTTGGCCATTTCCCCAAGGTTGGGAAACATAGTTCGATGGTACTACTTCTAAATCTTCTGCTTGACAATTGTGTACTACCAAAGGGATGGTGGTAGAGACTCTATCGACACCATCATACTGCTAATAGCCTGATTAGCTACCTTAGTCACTCTTGAATGTCATGGAGGTCTGCTAGGTTCTTATGTGCTTCTTTAGGTTTTCCCTTTTGGACTTTCTCTCAAGGTTTTAAAAAGCAACCTACCCAACTCTTGCGGGCCAGCGCCCTTTCCTGGCACACGACCTCAAGCCCACCGCTAGCAATTATTGTCTTTTTTTAGTTTTTTCTTTTGGGCTTCCTCTCAAGGTTTTAAAGCGCATCCACTGGGGAGAGGTTTAAAAGAAATGTTTCGATTTCTTCTGCAATCGATGTGAAATCTCAAAACCCACTCCCTTGGGGGGCTAGCGCTCTCGTTGGCGCACCGCCTAGTGTCTGTCTCTGATATCATTTGTAACAGCTCGAGCCTACTGTTAGCAGATATTCTCCTCTTTGAGCTTTTCCTTCCGAGTTTCCCCTCAAGGTTTTAAAATGCGTTCACTAGGGATATGTTTACACACCCTTGTAAAGAATGTTTCGTTCTCCTCTCTAACCGAAGTCGAATCTCACACTTCCTGCATCCAGACTTTGGTTGAACCACTTAAAGTTGCTTCAGTCTTCTTCTTTCCTTCTTTTCATCCTTGCACAGTGGATGCAGACTTGCGTTGGAGTCGGTCTTTGTAAACAAATTTCTCTTCTCACTTGATTGTGGCTTGCTTCTTCATTGAATGGGATTTCACTAACAATGACCTTACTCTTTTCGTTGGGTTTTTACTCTTCTTATTGCACATGAACCCAAACTCACATGAAATGGAATTTTTAAAGAGATAACAAAAAAGATGAAATTTGAAAAAGATGTGCTTAATTTATTGACCCATTATACAAGACTTGCTAAGTCTCAACTAGCAATCAGGGTCGAGGATGAGTTCTCAACTAGCATTAAGTATTCGACAACTCGACAACTAGCACATTTCATTGATGAGATGAAATTTGGTCTCACATGGAGGAAATGCTTAAAGGAAATCAAGCCTAATTGAATACGTAATACTTAAATGACATCCTACACTACCTACTATTATGCATGTTCTACTTACTCATAATTTGTGAGACTAGGTTCAAGCATTGTGATTTAGTGGGGTTTGATGGATTTATTTAGTCTATGTTGCCTTTATGTGCATGTTTAAGACTAGGTATTTGGACTCTCCCTCTCTCGAGATCGCTCAAGCCCTAAACCAACGGATTCCATGCTTATGAATGAATCAATTTAGTATTTTTGTAATCCATTAAGTGTATTAAGAATGTGAGTGCCACCCAAAGTTAGGGAGAAAAAAACAAAATGAAAGTTGTCTCACATCAATCCAATATAATATAGTTAGGCTCCACTATAAAAGAGAGGTTCCTTACTTCCTTTTATCCCACTTGATTGGTTCAAAACAATCAGAGAATACACTTTTTGACGACTCCAGGCCGACATTTCGGTTGCTCTGGCTTGGATCTGTTACGCTTGAACCCTTTTTCACTAGATTCAACTCTTAGAAAACGTTTAAGGTTAGTATGCCTACCTTTTAGTTAGTTTAAATTATTTGGAGTCTAGTTTAAGTTGAACTCACTTAAAATGGTTTAAGGGGAGGAAAAGAGGTAATTTAGTTTTGAAGCTACATGGCAGTAATACTAATCAAGTAATGAGTCTTGTGTTTCTTTTCATTCCATTGTTGGACGTTGTTAGTTCTTATTAGCCTATAGCATTGCACGTATGGGATTCAAATCGAAACACTAATTTGGATCTTTAGTTGGGCTGTTTCAAACAAACTTAGTAGTCGATAATTTTTTGACAATTTTGTAAAGAACATTGAAACTCGACGATTTCGACTCTTATGATTGGCAGCTAGCACTCAAAAATAGTTTTGCTCCCACCTAGTTTTCGTACGACCGACGTCGAGGTGCCATCGGCGACTATTTGCTCGCGTTCTAGGGAAGTTCTGAAAAGCTCTCTTCTCTTTCTGATATCCTAATATTCTCGTGGGAAGTACTCGGACATGAATGTCGAAGAATGAGAGCCTATAGTACTGTATGTACAAGATTAAAATTGAAACCCTAATTTGGAAATCCTGGTTGGGCCGTTTGTAAAAAAACTAAGTTGGAGTGGGTAATTTTTCGACAATTTTGTAAGGAATGTTGAAACTTGACAATTTCGACACTTAAGATTGGCAGCCATCACCCAAAAATGGTTTTGCTCCCGCCAACGTCGGGGTGCCATCGGTAGCTATTTACTCGCATTCTATAGCAGTTCCAAAAAGCTCCCTTCTCTTTCCAATGTCCTAATATTCCTCTTGGAAGCAGTGCTCAGTCATGAATGTCGAAGAAAGAGAGCCTATAGCACTGTATGTATGAGATTAAAACCGAAACCCTAATTTAGAAACCCTGGCTGGACCGTTTGAAAAAAACTAAATCACAGTCGATAATTTTGTAAGGAACGTTGATACTCGACGATTTCAACGCTTACAATCTGAAGCCAGCACCCAAAAATGGTTTCTCTCTCGGCCGTTTTCATTCGACTGACATCGGGGTGCCATTGGCGATTATTTGCTCGAGTTCTAGGACAATTCCAAAAATTTGCTTGTATTCTAGGCTAGTTCTGAAAAGCTGCCTTCTCTTCCAGTGCTTGGACTTGAATGTCCGAGAAATAGAGCCTATAGCACTACACGTATTGAATTTAAAACGAAACTCTATTTTGGAAACTTGGTTGGACAATTTGAAAAAAATTGAGTCGCAGTCAATAATTTTTTCGACAATTTTTGTGAAGAACATTGAAAATCGAAGATTTTGACTCTTACGATTCGTAGCTAGCACCCAAAAATTGTTTCGCTCCCGACTATTTTTCTTTCGACCGACGTCGGGGTGCCATCGACGACTATTTGCTTGTGTTCTAGGGCAATTTCGAAATTTGCATTCTCTTTTCGTTGTCCTAATATTCCCCTAGGAACCGATGCTCGAATATGAATGTCGAAGAAAAGAGCCAATAGCACTACACATACGTGATTAAATGGAAACCCTAATCTGAAAACTTTGGCTGGGCCGTTTGAAAAAAACTTAGTCGCCGTCGATAATTTTTCGACAATTTTGTGAGGAACGTTGAAACTTAATGATTTCGATGCTTACGATGGCAACCAGTACCCAAAAATAGTTTTGCTCCCATCCATTTTTCGTTCGACCGATGTCGGGGTGCCATTGGCAGTTATTTGTTCGCGTTCTAAGGCAGTTCAAAAAAATTGCTTTATCTTTTTGATGTCATAATATTCCCCTGGTAAGTAGTACTCGGACTTGAATGTCGAAGATTTTGACGCTTACAATTTGTAGCCAACACCCAAAATTTGTTTCCCTCCCAACTAGTTTTCGTTCGACCGACGTTGGGGTGCCATCGGTGTCTAGTTGATCGCATTCTAGGATAGTTCTGATGTCCTTATATTTTCTTGGGAAGCAGTGCTCGGACTTGAATGTCGAAGAATGGGAACATATCGTATGAGATTAAAATTGAAACCCTAATTTGAAAACCCCAACTAGGCCGTTTGAAAAAAAACTTAGTTGCAGTAGATAATTTTTCAATAATTTTATGAGGAACGTTGAAACTCGACAACTTAGACGCTTACAATCAACCGCCAACACCCAAAAATGGTTTTTCTTCTGACTAGTTTTCATTCGACCAACGTCGGGGTGCCATTGACGGCTATTTGCTCACGTTTTAGGACAGTTTTGAAAAACTACCTTCTCTTTCCAATATCCTAATATTTCCCTCGGAAGAAGTGCTTAGACTTGAATGTCGAAGAAAGTATTGGGTTTTATGTCCTAAAACTCATAGTTTGTAAACAAAGATATATTCTATTTTCAATAAAGTTATTATTGATGTTTATTCAGTAAAAATTGTTATTGAATAAAGTGAACTTTACGATCATTAATCTAAATCCAATAAACTAAGAACACTCTGGCTATAGTATGATTACTTGAACTATATGTAGAGACATAAGAGTGGATCAAGTTCAAGTATATAGTCAAAATGATCTATAGTATAAGGATAAGGCTGAGTACCTTATTCTGGGGACACTATGGATGCGGCCCACTTTTGTATATGATATAAACAATGTGATCACTAAATTGTGCATGTGGAGACATGTGAGTGGGGGCGTCCTATGCAATGAGTATTGCATAAGATCGGACCATGAAGAAAACCACTCTCACTTTATAAAGTCGTTTACTGTTGAGACTGATTTTCTTTTCATTCGATAACCTAGGTAACTCGGTTTTATTCCTGAGCTAACCATGAACTCCTGTTTATTCGGAATTATCCTTAGATTTGCATGGGTGAGAGTGGCTCTAGTTCGCCGACTCAACAGGCCTCCCATTTCAGGGGTAAGACTGGGTGAATGGCTGGGGACGTGGGGTGCAAGACGGAATTCACTCCTACCCACTTTTAGGGATAGAAGAAAGGTAGTTCCCTTAAGCACTGACTCCAGGTCTTGAACAAGGGGCCCCACCCTCTCATTGGCCTGAGAGGGATTCGGTTTACTGGTTGGACCACAAACCAATTGTTCATTAGAGGATCAGTGAGACATAAGGAACAAGAAGTAACTTCAGGGGTAAAACGGTAAATTGACCCAGCTCTAGTTACGAACAACCTGTGAAGGATCGACTTACTAATCATGGTTATATCATATGGACAGAAATATATCTATAGTGAGGGGAGTGCAACTACTAGGCTATAGTGGAGTGTCCTAGTAGTTAACGAATGTTGGTTAACCAGGTTAATGAGTTTAATCGGTTAATCTTGGATCGTTGGAGCCCATTATCTATAGGTCCATTAGGTCCCTCTGCTAGCTCATATCGGACTAAACCATAGAGCAGTGTGACGAGTGAGTTCGAAGTGTTCGAATTCAAATTAGGGAATATGCGTTACATATATACGATATATTTAACCGCAATTTTGTTTTATTTACGAATTAAACGAAAAGAGAGAATCTGAGATATTTAAATAAGATTTAAATATCTTAATCAATTATGTGTCGGAATTGATTGGGATTGACATTTGAATTAATATTAAATATTAATTAAATAGTTTAATTAATCATTTAATGTTACTTTAATTTGAAATTCATTATTCAAATTAATTGTTGAATTAAAATGAAGAAAGTCAAAATGTTGACTTTCATCTAATGAAAAAATCCATGTTAGTGGAATTTTGAGGTGTCAAAATTTGGTTTAACCAAACTTGCATGTTTGCCAAATAAACCCCACAAGTTTGAGTGGAATTTTGAGTGTCAAAATTTGGTTAACTCAAACATGCATGCTTGCCACATAATCCCAAACATTTTAGTGGAATTTTAAGTGTCAAAATTTGGTGATCTCAAGTTTGCATGAACATGCAAACTTGACTCTTTAAATAGAGTGATCATGATACTTGGAGGGGATTCTTCATCTTGATGAAAAACCTTGAGAAAAACTTCTCACAAACACTCTCTTTCACATATACAAAATCCCTCCCAAGTTTAGTCACTCACCGGATTCCACAATCCCGTTCTAAGGCCGGAGGATAATGGAGAAGACACTAGTGGTGGTTCGAAACCGGTTCGTGAGGCAAAAAGAGTTTGAACTACAAAAGGTTAGTATTTAAATTCATTAAGTTTTAATACTTATAAACATGCTAGTAATTTACAATAATTGATGTTTTAAAAGTGCCTAAGATCCAAATTGCTTCCGCATGTGTTATAATAACACCAACAGAAAGAGCCTATAACACTGCACATACAGGATTAAAACCGAAACCCTAATTAGAAAACTCTGACTGGACCGTTTGATAAAAACTGAATTGCACTAGATAATTTTTCGAAAATTTTGTGAGGAACGTGGAAACTCTATGATTTCGGCGCTTACGATCGGCAGCCAGCACCCAAAACTTGTTTAATTTTTGGCCAGTTTTGTTTGACAAACATCGGGGTGACAATGACGGCTATTTGCTAGTGTTTTAGGGCAGTTCCGAAAAGCTTCCTTTACTTTCCGATATCCTAATAATCCCCTAGGAAGTAGTTCTCGTTCTTGAATGTCGAAGAAAGATAGCCTATAGCACTGCATGTACGGGAGTAGCCGTTGATAACTTTTCGACAATTTTGTGAGTAATGTTGAAATTTGACGATTTCAACGCTTACGATCGGAAGCCAACACTCAAAAATGGTTTCGCGCTCAACCAGTTTTCATTCGACCGATGTCGGGGTGCCATTGGTGGTTATTTGCTTGCTTTTTAGGCTGTTTCAAAAGTTTGCTTGCATTCTATGGCAGTTTCGAAAAGTTGCCTTCTCTTTTTGTTGTCCAAATAATTCCATGGGAAGTAATGCTTCGACTTGAATGTTGAAGAAATAGAGCATATAACACTGCACACACGGGATTATAATCGAAACCCTAATTTAGAAATTTTGGTTGGGCCGTTTGAAAAAAATTGAGTTGTAGTCTATAACTTTTCGAAAATTTTGTGAGGAACGTTGAAACTAGACGATTTCCATGCTTACGATCGATAGTCCGCACCCAAAAATACGTCTCTGAAAAAAGAGAGCATATAGAATCTTGAGTCCTTTCGTCTCGCTGGTATCGCGCTCCAAGGAGAAAAGTTTGTTCGTCGTCCGTCTTTCTCTCTGTATTTCACGCTCTCAGATGATAAAGATTGCTTGACTTAGAAAAATAGGAGTGTTTAAAAAGGGAGCGACGTGGGCTGATTTGTGTATGGAGATTATATTTTTAAATTAAGCTACAAATTAAGATTTGAATTAAGTTAAAACTATAATATTTATTAAGTCTTTAAATTATATTTTTTTAAATGCTAAATTATATAGTTTTATTGACCAATTAGCTTATCTTTTTTTATGATACAAGGATTCATTAACAAAAAAGAATTGGACAAACAAAAGTTAATTTTGATTTAATCCTTTAAATTTTGATTATTAAACAAACAGCTGCAACTTCTTCTAACCAGTAATCAACTGTTTATTGATTCATTTCACTAAAAAAATTCGTGATCGCTAGGGTTTTGGCTTTATCCGCTTTGATCTTGTTCGTGACAATTTTCAACATATTAGATAAGGATCCAAAGCTGAAATTATTGTTATCGAGCATGAAATTGTTGTTATCTCGAGGAAATTATGGTCTATGTTTATGAGCAATATTGAGTGTTGTCTGGAAGCCCTTTATGAAGACGAATTGAAGCATGACTGTCCTGATGCTATGAATAACTTTTCATAGGATATCTTTTTGGTCATAAAGGTTATAAGTGGTATGATATGCAATCTCACCAATTCTTTTGCAGTCGTGATGTTAAATTTTGTGAAGATTATTTTTTTTTTCCAATCATTTCACAAACTTTGACATTAGCTCCTTTGACTCCCGTTTTACCACTTCATGATTCATCCTACTCAAACATCTATTCTAGTCCTATCTCACCATCTATTCCTTCATCCACTACTTCATCATCTCCTCCACCTTCTATTCCTTCTCCAGATTGACCCACTAATTCTAATCCTATCACACCTGATACATCAGTTTCACTCCGACATTCTACTCATACCATACTGCCTCCAGCTTGGCATAATAATTATGAGATGTCTTCTACAGCTAATCATTTAACCTCTATCTCAAGTCCCAACACTAGCGTCAGGTATCCCCTTCATCATTACCTTTCATTCTCTCGTATTTATCCTATTCAACGTGCTTTTCAAGCTCTTATTACAGCCCAGAAAAAAGTTGGCGACCCATTATGGCAGCAGGCTATAAATGATGAAAGTGCAGCTTTGGAACGTAATCATACTTGGTCTCTCGTTCCTCTACCACTTGGCCATAAAGCTATTGGTTGTCGTTGGGTGTACAAGATTAAATACAACTCTGATAGTTCTATTGAATATCATAAAGCTCGACTGGTAGCAAAGGGATACACTCAGGTTGAAGGTATTAATTACAAATAGACATTTGCTTCTACGACAAAACTTACTACACTTCATTATTTACTCACTATTGCTGCTCGAAAATGGTTCACTCATCAGTTGAATGTTCAAAATTCCTTTCTCCATGGTAATCTAGATAAGGAAGTCTATATGTCTTTACCACCAGGTCTTCGCCGATAGAGGGAGAATACAATATGTCGGCTCCATAAATCTATATATGGGTTAAAACAGGCTTCTCACAATTGGTTTTCCATATTCTCTACCACTATACAAAATGCAGGCTACACTCAGTCCAACGCAGATTACTCTTTATTTACTAAGAGTAAAGGTACTACTTTCATTGCCGTTCTTATCTATGTTGATGATATTTTGTTGACAGACAATGATCTTAAAAAAAATTCAACATCTCAAGACTAGCTTACTCGAGAAATTCCTTATTAAATATTTAGGGAATTTGAAATATTTCCTAGGCATTGAATTTTTTTGATCTAGAAAAGAAATTTTTATGTATCAAAAGAAGTATGCTCTAGACATTAAGAGACAGGTCTTACAGGAGCACGTCTAGAAAAATTTTCGATGGAGCAAAATCTGAAACTTTCTTTAACAGAAGGAGAGAAGTTGAATGATCCATGTAAATACAGACGGTTGATTGGGAGATTAATATATTTAACTATTACTAGGCTTGACATAATGTATTTAGTTCGTATGTTTAGTCAATTTATGCAGGAACGAAGAAAACCACATTGGGAGGCAGCTCTTCGAGTATTGAGATACATCAAAGGTACTCCTGGTTAAGGACTTCTACTATCATCTGAAAATAACTTAAGATTACAAGTATATTGCGATTCTGACTGGGGTGGTTGTCGAACTTCCAGACGGTCTATTTCTGGGTTCTGCATTTTCTTTGGAAATTCAATTATTTCTTGGAAGTCTAAAAAGAAAATCAATGTGTCCAGATCATCAGCAGAAGCCGAGTATCGAGCTATGACAAATACTTGTTTAGAGCTAACTTGGTTAAAATACATTCTTCAAGACTTGAAATTCCGCTATTTGAACCAACATTATTGTATTGTGATAATCAAGCAGCATTACATATAGCAGTCAATCCAGTTTTTCAGGAACGTACGAAAAACATTAAAATAGATTGCCATATAGTTGGAGAAAAGTTACAAGCTGGAATCATCAAACCGTGTTATGTTTCGACTAAAATGCAATTGACAGATGTTTTTTACTAAAGCTTTGGGAAGACATCAATTTGATTTTTTCAAAAATAACTTGGGTGTGATTGACATACACTCTCCCATTTGATAGGAGTATTAAGATATAATATTTGGAGAATAGTAGTATATTCAGTATATTTTCCCTTATTTTTAGTAATTAGTTTGCTGCTGGTATCCTATTCAAATTTGTGAATATCAATGAAGATTGAACCTTCCATTCCACTTCTACTTCTGTTTCTCATTCTTAACATATATGAATATGTTATTTAAAAAGTTATTGGCCTCATGATTATGATTATAGGTATAAAATTCAAACTTTTATTAGTTATGAATCGTGCCTCATGTTATGCAATAGTAAAAAATAGTAACTAGAACATTTAGTCTAACTAAGCTAAGAGTAAGACAACTATATTTACGAGAAATTCATATGAATAGATAGAGTTTTGCTCTGATGGGGAAGTAACTAATGATAAGAAAAGAAGTAGATACCAGTCATAGTCTCGGGTCAATGACAAGTTTAAAATTAAAATAAAAAAGCCGAAAAATTTACGTACCTGCTAAGCTCGAATGTTGCATCAATATTATCTAAAAATGTTTAAATGAAAAAAAAAATAAAGCGCAAGGATGGAAATCATATATTAGCATATACTCCATTATTTAATGTGTGAATAAAATATAGTAAAATTAAAATAAATAATAATAATAATAATAAAAAACTGTAACCGGATAGTAAGGCATATATATGGAATATTCTAAAAATAATTCTCCATTTATCATCTTTGTTACACTGAAAGATAAAAAGAAAAAAATATTCCCTCATACTATTTTTTAGGATAGGGACTAAATCAATACAAAGTTCAAAGGATAGAAAATACATCGTTACGTATTAAAATTTATGGACTAAATTCTTAATTATACGGATTAAATCGCTACAAATTAAAATTTAAAAACTAAACTATATTTTAGTTATTATAAATGTAAATTTGCTTTGATATAATTAATTGAAGAGAAATTCGAATATCGAAATATTAGAGTGAATAGAACTTAATTATTTGAGATAAGATCAGATTAAAATCACTCCCTTGTACGATGCCAAAAGTAAAAATTAAGATGATATAAACAAATATATATTTTCTAAAGTGTATTTTTTTAAATGGAAGAATAGATGTTCAATTTCATGATTATCTCGTAACTAAATTAGTTATAAATAGAGCTATCAACCAAGAACGAAGTAAACATTGATATCAAGTTTAAAATGGCGCACGCTTGTAAGTATATCTTTTAATCATATTTTCTTCTCTTCTTCCCTTTTGTAATATACTTAACTACTTTTAGTCTTTACTTAACGGTTTTTTTTTTTTTTTTGTGCATGTTTTAGTAAAATCATGGCCAGAACTGAATTTCGTGGATGCTAGGATTGTAGAAAATATTATAAAGAAGAACCATCCTGAATTTCAGATAGTGGTATTGTTAGCCGGAAGTCCAGTAACCAAAGATCTTAAACATGGACGAGTTCGACTGTTTGTTAATATACTCGGTATAGTGGTTGAAATTCCTCGTGAAGGGTAAAATGTCTTAAATAAATATGTTTGAGATAATGCATAAATAAAGAATAATATTTCTACTACTAAACATATTCTCTTTATAATAATTATGTCAATTTGGTTGGGAGACTATCTTTAAGGCTTGTTGTTGGTTTTGTAAATAAATATTGGGATAAATTTTAATTTTAAAATTTTTTTGTCAAATTTACTACAAACTTTTTTTTAATCTTTTTAATGAAAACTCATTAAGCATATATTTAATCAACAAATTAATTTACTTTAATTAAATGAATTATTATTCTAAATTAATTCTTTAAAACCTGGTTTAACAACAAAATTAATTGAATGAATTTAATAATAAAAGGATCTGTAATATTCAGATTTTTGTGTGTTCCTTTCTCCATATTTCGTTAGTCAATGATTAGACTATGGATGAGAAAAAGAAAAAGAGAAAACACTGAGTAGTCCGTGGGATTAGAATAACTTATAACTTAATGATTCAGATATCATCAGTGAAGAATTCAGGATTACCGAGCGAAAAACCATGCTTAATGTTGCTGACAAAGCTATATCATTTGCTATTGTATACATGAATATAACATAACTAGATTAATGAACTTTTACGTAGTAAAGCATGTTAGATGCATAATAGCATGGATACTGTCTGATATCAATTCATTAGCGAATACCGATGTGTTTATAAAATTGATAGCGTCTTATGATGCTTCGTTATAGAAATTATACTATTCGTAATGTAATTCATGATTGTTGGCCTTATTACTAAGTTTTATGTGGGATTAGAGAATAAATTTCTAACAGTAAACTTTAGCTTGAGGGCCAAAGGACCACAATAATATCTTATAATTCAAAGAAGCATGGAGGTCATTCTCCTCGTGATTGAATTATTAAGTTATAACACAGAGTCTATTAAAGAGTTATCGGTTAATCTTTAATAGTGAATCGTCTCGATTGATAGATCTGTATTTGTTTCGGATGTGTTTGCGGAGCTAAAGTCATACTCTAGATGCATATGGTACATGTGCTATTAGGTTATTACGTGTGGGTTGTCAGAGACTCTACAACTATCTTTTGATAACGAACTTGTTTGAAGAAACAAGGTCTACATCATAACATCATGATAGTTGTCGGACACAAGGCTCACTCTCACGAGAATATGACTATATAAAATTATTTTGGCTCGTTGTGTTCACCAAAGTTTCTTAAGTTCCTTTGAAACAGTAGGAACAAGAATCATCCAAGTTTTGTTCAGTATTGAGTTTCAATTTTTAAAGGTACTAAAAAACAATATATATTATCTTCTCTCGTTTTTCTGGTGATTATGACCAAGTTCTTTTAAATTGCTTCGTGGTTTTGAAGGGAATACCTTCCTCGACCTTTTTTAAGAAGAAAATTTTTCTTGTAAATGTCTCGAGATTGGGGCTGCTTACTTGGGAAACATTCCTATTTTCTAACTTAATTTTCAAATTCCATCTTCCTCTATTTATAAGGAGGTAAATTAGAAGTATATTATCCCTTAATCCTCAAATTCCACATATTCTAAGAAATGCTCTCTTCTCCTTCCCAACCGATGTGAGATCTCACAATCCACCCCACTTCGGGGCTCAGAGTTCTCGTTGACACTCGTTCCCTTCTCCAATTGATGTGGGACTCCCCAATCCACCTCCCCTCGAATCTCAACCTCCTCGCTGGCACATCGTCCCATGTTTGATACCATTTATACAGGCTCAAGCCCACTGCAAGCAGATATTATCCTTTTTAAGGTTTCCCTTGAAGTTTTAAAAAATGTGTATGGGATCTCACGTGATTGTTCTGTAATCATGAGAATTTGTGTTAGAAATAATCATTTTTAGGAGCTATGACCTAGATTTAAGAACCCAATTAGCTTTAATTGACTCCGTACTTTTCTCTTTTTATATCTAATATTAAATATTAATATGAACCCTTCAAATTCTTATTTTACCTCCATTTTCCTTTTAATACTTGAGCTTCAATAATACAAAAGTAATAAATAAAATTTTAAATTAATCATTTTTCATACATTAATTATAGGTCACTGTATTATAGACATATAGTTGCACTCTTATGCACTATAAGAAGAGCTATATCTATTGATATAGTCATTATAAGCAATTCAGTCCTTCACAAGTTGCTTGTAATCATAGTTGGGTCAAAAATATGTTTTACCTGTGTTCTTGCATCTTACACCTTAAATATCACTGATACTCTAATGAGTAACTTGTTTATGATCTATACTAGCATAATTCTTGGCTAACCAACCCATTCCCACCTTCTTGTGACAATCTATACGGACATAATTCTCGGTTAACCAATCCATTCTTAATATGACGTTGAAGTTTGTCATACCACTACTTTCATGTCTATACTTATGGTTCGTCCAGCTACTATTATTTGTCCATCTTTTATCCTATTCTTAGTAACTAGATCTACCCTCGTTGGGTACTAACAATTAACACATGCAATAAGGGTTCTACTTCAAACATTGCTTAACTAACAAATGACATGGATATAAAAAAATGCGTAGAAGTATAATCAAACAATGTTAATGTGTAGTGTCCCAGTATGGATAGTATACATGTCACCACGGTGTATGATGTTCCAACGTCCCTACTGGTGGATTCATAAGCTTTTGCTTGTGAGTGGGTTAGCATAGTTTGCTCACTTCCTCCGAAACCTCTTGGTGGTTCGATTGGATTCTCAGTGCAGTACTTAGCAATGTGGTCCTCATGACCACATCTGAAATAGGCCCTAAATTCGGCCATACATTTGCCCCAATGTTGTTCCCGCATTCGTGGTATAGTAGTTTTTCAGCCTCATTGACCCTCTCCTGGTCTCTAGGGTATCTTTCCACATGTCTTGTAGGGTATCTGTCAGCATATCGAGGCCTTCAGCCCGTGGTCGACAGTCCAACTCCCTCGTTTCATATTGTCACTTCCTTCCGACAGTGATCGTTGATTTCCAACGTACTTCATCTTTAGGCTTTTCCAAAGCCTTGGCTGTTCTCAATGCCTCCTCATAAGTGTTTGGATCTATAGTTTCCACCATGCGGAGATTCTTTGAGTCTAAGCCCATAACAAATTTCTTAGCCATTTTTTGATCTATGTCCACTAGGGAAGGCACAAATCTCTTCGGTCTCATGCATTCCTAGGTGTATATGTCCACAGAACGTCCACCCTGTGTTAGGTGAGTGAACTCTTGTTGTTTCTTGAGACGGACTATCTTGGGAAAGTACTATTTCAAGAATGCCTCCTCGAACGTGTTCATGTTATAACACTCCCATTGAGGCAGAGGAGTTTTGTGTTATCCGTTAACCATATTTTTGCTTCCTTCTTCAGCATGAACAACGCGTAGGACACTTTCTGATCATCTGGACATTCAATTAGAAAAAATATCGTCTCCATCGATGAAATCCACATCTGAGCTTTCGTAGGATCTCCCGCAGTTCCACTGAATGTGTGCGAGTCATATCGTTTGAAGTTCGTAAATATCTCGCTCCTCTAGTAGAATGCGAGCTATAAGATTGTTGGGTGGCCATCATAGTATGCATCATTGCCTGGAACGATTCTCACATCAAGCTTGTAATGGGATTAATCCCAGCCGCTGGTAATGTTGGAGGTGGCGCAACTTAGGGCGGTACAGCTTGGGGTGGTGCAGCTGTGTCGTTCTCATCACTGAACCTTCACGAAGTGGGCAATCTCCACCCCCCCCCCCCCCCCCC
>NW_019268533.1:4639905-4661162 GCF_002738365.1 Cucurbita moschata
CCCCCCCCCCCCCCCCCTTCCTCTACCTCTACCTCTAATAGGAGGTTGCCCAATCCCTCCTCTACCTCTACCTCTAATAGGAGGTTGCCCAATCCCTCCTTTTCTTCTTTCGTGTCTTCTGGACGGCATGGTTTTAGAAACTAACATAATGTTTATTAAGTCTATAGTTCGCTAATATAAATAACATCATATTGCACGCTATTATAATCATATAGCATAGCAAGAATACTGACATGATATTAGATTAATCATCATGCTACAATCAACAATGTACTCAAAGATCCATCAATTTTGATGCTACTAGTAAATGCCATTTAAAATATTTCTTTTTCTTATCTTATGCATGATGTACTTGGCGGTGACGGGACATGTACGGTAGGACCATGGAACATGTCAAACCTACTTCGTAGGCTAGTCTACCAAATCTGTAATCTAGAGCTCTAATACCAACTGTAACGACCCTAGATTTCTACTTAACCTAAGGTTATTACTATATACATATCATAGTCATTTTATGCGGAAATAATTCATTCAAAATTTTTATTATAAAAACATAGTCATGGATTTACATGTTTACTAAAAGATCTTTAAAATATTTAACGAAAATTGAAATAAAATAAAATAAAATAAAATGTTCTATACTAACCCATACACTAAGAATTTAAAGGCATGCTAATCTATACCAACCTATAGTCTATGAAATTAAAATGCAAACTACCCTATGTATGTGTCATGGTCTCTTAAGTTGCAATGCCACCGTCAGCTGTACTCGACATCATTGCCTTTATTTAAAAAAAAATAAGAGTAGCATATGGCTTGAGTATTTTAAGAAATAATAAGTAATTGACGGGGTTAGATACAAGCACATACAATCATGAGTGAGACATATCATATCAGCCTACATTCCCTTACTCGACTATCCTAAGCGGGTAATTGGATGTGTATTTTTTGTTCAATACACGGTCCACACGTGCGAGTATGGACCCACCAGTCGATTCGCACACCTCCCGAGCCCCTTTCTTTGTCGGACTAGCATTCTTTGGAGCTGTTATCAAACACCCATTAGAAATAATGATCGTCGCAGCATTATAATAAATATAATGATCGTTTTCTTGTCTCGTAGCATACGCGTCCGTACCATTATAAAAAGGGGGTATTCCCCAATACATAACGCACCATGATGCATGAGGTCCCAACATTTTTCATTCATTATAGTGTACAACAACCCCTTCCGCTTTCCTTTATATCATATCATTTTATCATAACATTCCATGCATACATTGGGGTTGTGCATTATGCGGAAACATCATATTTCATGTCAATCATAACATACATTTCATCATGTCAAACATATGTCATCTCATACAAATATCGTGTTTTCCAATGTATTATTCATACTATGCATATATCATATCATTTACATATCATATTATGAACATGTTGTCAGGCTGTCATATCATAACATATATTATATCATTCACATATCATATCGTAAACATATCATTTCATA
The DNA here is from genome assembly GCF_002738365.1 of Cucurbita moschata. Taxonomy (NCBI): domain Eukaryota; kingdom Viridiplantae; phylum Streptophyta; class Magnoliopsida; order Cucurbitales; family Cucurbitaceae; genus Cucurbita; species Cucurbita moschata. The sequence goes on from NW_019268533.1 coordinate 4,641,416, forward strand.
ACCTTTCACATATAACAAGCATATGACACGTGCAAAGCCACAGGGCACATGTCATCTACAGCATACAAGTTCTAACTGAACCAATAGTATGACCACTTAGTTGGCTGGCCTTAGTCAGAGTTTTCCTTAAATTCGAGTACATTTAAATTCTATCCCTCAAAGTTGCTCCAAGTATCGTCGGAAGTTGTTTCTTATTAGAACATCTATCCTGCTTCGGTAGTAATTTACATTTCTAACTTATAGTCCTGGAAGGGTAAAAACGTAAGGGTCGGTGGCAAAAATGCTCAACCAAGTCAAAGAAGTCACCATTTGCAGCAGTAACACATGTCGCTGGGGAGGTTGACATGCGTGCAGGTCGTATTCGGATTGAGGCACTGACTTCGGGTCAACTACACGGGCACACGAGTTTTTGTGATGGATCGACGGCTAAAGTTGTTGCAGGTGGGCTAAGGGATATTGGATTGGATTTGGGGCGCTGCAATTATCAGGGTCGAAGGTAGCGTTCACCTAGCAAGCCGCTCGTGATTTTTAGAAAATGTCGGATTTTCTAGAATAAAATATTCAAAAATGTCCTTAAAGTTTCAATTGCTTATAAAAATGCCCCTACATCAACATTAAAATCTGCCGCACACATTTCAGAATTGGCCAGCTTCAAAAAAAAAAATCTTTGTATATTTAAATTCAACCGTTGGATTGAGCTAAAATTTTTGCATATTCAAGAAAATCCGAGGTTCATTTGATCCAACGATTGAAATTCAGTACAAGGGTTTAAGTGTATAAATTACCTGATTCTTAATTCCTTAATTCAAACCATAGTTGCTAGTTTCGCAACATCTTTCAATACAACTTAGAGCATATAGTTCTCATTCTCCAGACATGGTAGTCTTTTGACACTAAACTCTCTAACATTCAAATCAATATATTGGTTTAAATGTCCTAGTTATGCATGCTCTAGCTATATAAGGTATTCATGCTGCACGAACGAAAATTGATGTATGTGGAACTCTAAGCTATTTCTACATGCACAACAGAAATTCAAAGAAACGCGTGCAAAAAATCAGTTTAAAAAAAAACAAAATAATGTCCACTAGGATTCAAAACTGAGATGAAATGCAAGCGAGAAAATGGAACAAACAATAAATGAACTTATGTTCAATCGGGTTTGAACTCGCACCCTTGAGACAACTACCCAGGGGGAAGAGCATATGGAAGTGAACTTGAAGAACCTAGAAATAGGAGAATTATAGGTTTAAATCTGATTGAAAGCATGTTTATGAGATTTATGACAATAATAGGGCACCGAGCATGAACGGTTTCATGATTGTTATGTCATGTTATTTTCAATGAACCAAACACTCACGAATCATGAGATATAGTTATAAAACTGAACTTTAGTGCTCCTGAAATATGATTAGCCCTAGGATCTAGTCAAATTAGTCTTGGAAATAAGAAGTCAAGTTTTAAATCGTTAAGGTGTTCTTAGGAGCTTTGTTTACCATCACTGCACCTAGGGAAAGTTGAGATTATCTAAAGATGTCCTCTAGTAAGTTATTAGAAGTATAGGGACATCGATTTGGTCATAGTAGGTCAATGATAGATTATCATCGAGTTTGACATAGATTAGTCTAATAGGATTGTGTGTCAAGGTTCGTTCATGTTTAGTGTCATTTATCATGTGCGAAAATGGTCAGTGGTGTTACAGAACTCTTGAGATTTGATCTCATAATCTTGGTGAAGAACAAAACCTTTAAATCTAAATTATCTAAGAACGCAAAAAATGATAAGGAATCAACCCAACGGAAAGTTTTGGAATAGATTACCGATAAGGAATCAAACCAAAGGAAAGTTTTGGAATAGATTACCTTAATGATCAAGACTAAAAGCAAAGAAAACTCGTTTCTAAACTCAGTGATTTCAATCACTCCACAAGATAACTAGATCAAAACTAGTTGAATGACTCTAACATACAAATCTAAACACAATAAATGCAAAAGAACAAACTCATGGCTTAAGAGTATAATACTTTTAACTTTTATTTTAATATCCAAAATCTTCGGGTAAGCAACCAGAAGATCCATAAATTCCAATGACCACTAAATAATTGTAACTTAAAACTTGAAAAATATACGGAACCCTCCCTAAATCCAAACATGTATTAACATATCATCCTTCATGTTTTGGAACATTTATAAGATTATGCCTCTCAGATCCAAGATACCAATAATTCACTTCATAGACAAAGTAAGCAAACTAGTAAGATGAAATGTTAGTTCACCACAAAACTTAGATAGATCATTCAAACGACAGATTCGTGAACTACCTATGAACCCTGATTGACAGTCATATACATGGTGATTGACAGTCATATACATGAGAACTATGCCGTGAGAACTCCTTAACTTTCAAATTTTCCTTATTAATTTGAAAATGGTTTTTTTTTTATAAAAAAAATAATAATAAAATAAAATATCAACAAATTAATTTCAGATCTGATTGAGTTGCAATAAATTAGAATGACTATAACAATATTGATTTACATTCAAACAAATGTTCCTCCAAATATCATATTCACAAGCACTTTTCAAATCTTCACTAAGCACACCAACAAATCAAGCCATAAACAGCAACACATCTAAAGTAACACCCAAATGACATGAACACAAACACGAACATGAACTGATGAGCCGCTCAGCTCGAGAAGCAGCTGAGAAGCTTCTTCGGGGCAGTACCGGTAGCACGGTACTTTGCAGCCGTCTCCTCTGCCTTGAGAAGCTCTTCTCCGCGCTTGGCTTCGATTATCGCCCTCTTCTCCTCTGCTTCTTTGTGAAGCAGAGCAATTTTGTTCTTCATTTTCTCTATGTACTCTGCCTTCTTCTTCTCCAAATTTTCCTGCTCAAAATTTTGTTTAATTACTCTTTTAACATAAAACCACTCCAAAAAAAATACATATATATTTTATCTTTATCTTCAAAATTTGGTTAATATATTTGGTATATTTTCTATTTGATTAAGAGTTAGTTGGTAGCTTCTATTCCGTTTAAAGGTAAAGATTGGAATTAGTAGATAACTTGTATCCTATCTAAATATTATAAACATAGATAAAGGTGCGACTCTCTGTCCCACCTCTCTTTCTCATTTTTAATATATATATATATATATTCTTACTAAGCTTTTAGAGATGAAGTCGTAAGCAAAATGAACTAAATTAGTTCGTGTAAATAGAATGTTTTGATACCTCAATCTTCTTCAACTCAGCCTCTACAGAAGCCTTTCTGCTATTCTCCCAAGCCACAACCGAAGAAAGCTTTTTGTGAGCTCTGCAAAACGAGCTCAGTTTATCTTTGGTCTCCATTTATAATCGTTTAGAGAATCAAATAAAATACCGAGGAAAGAACAATAAATAGTTATAAGATATTTGTCCGTAATAAAAAGATAAATATGATACATAAGCGGAGTAAATGTCTATAATAAATGATCAAATATTATGTTGGTAATAAAAGGTCAAATAGATAGAAAAAGGAATGAATCTTACTTATTCTCTGCCTTTGACTTTTCACTTTCTTCCCAAGCTTTTATGAGCGACACCCTCTTCTCTGTTGCAACTTTGGCTAGCACAGCATCTGAACAAAAATCATATACAAACTCACTCTTTTAAGGAACCAAAATAGTCATTCAAAACAGGGTTTTATGTAATGAATACCTCTGTTTACAGACCCCTCGCTGCTTTTTGCCTCACCCGCTTCTGGAACCTCTGCAATAACAACAACATATCATTAATTCTTTTTCGTATGGTTGGGAGGGAGCGAGACTGTTCGGGAAGCCCAAATCAAACCCACGAGAGCTTATGCTTAAAGAAACAATATCATACTGTTGTATAGATTTGTGATTCCTAACATAGTTTCAGGGTCATGCTCTTAACTTAGTCAGGTCAATAGAATCCTCAAATGTCGAACAAAGAAATTTTGAGCCTCGAAGATATAGTTAAAAATGATTCAGCCTCGAACAAAAATGTGTACTTTGTTCAAGGACTCCTTTGCTCTATAGGCCTTAGGGGAGTCTCTATAGTATAATTTGTTCGAAGAGAGGATTGTTGGAAGAAAATGATCATGGGTTAGAGTGGACAATATCATATAATTGTAGAGAGTCGTGATTCCTAAGATCACTAATATTTTCTCGTCAGTCACCCAAACTGAGTAAAGAAACAAAAAAAAAAAAAACAAAAAACAAAAATTCCACTTTCCCAATCGAGGGCACCCAGAGAATAAAAATTGAATCCAATCCCCAAACAAGAGAATCAGAATCAAAGATATATATATATATATATATATATATATATATATATATATATATATATATATTCCCCCACCAAACAGAGCATAAACAAAAATAAACTCTGAGCTGAAAAATAATAATAATAATAGAATTTTTTAAAAAAAAAACACACACAGAGAAATAGAGAGGAAAAAAGGGGTTTGAGGTATAATTATTTACTTTCAACAAGAACAAGAGCTTTGGAGTCATCGGTTTTGTGTTCAGCAGGTGTGGGCGCAGGTACCGGTGCCGATGGGGGCGGTGGCGGAATTACGGTTTTCTCTTCAGCGACGTCTTTGGGGAGCTCCTGCGGCGGTGGCGGCGGGGGATCGGAGGGCGGGGTTGATTGGTCAGCCATGGGGGATTGGAGAGTGGGAATCTGAGAGATATGAGGATGAGTTTCCAAATATAAGGAGACAAGAGAGAGAGAGATGAGGGGAGGGTTGTTAGATTTAGAAGAATGATATGATATGGAAAATACAAAATACAAAATAAAAAATAAAAAATGAAAATATGTTGCCTTGAAAATTGAGCTGGATGATGGTTACATATGACTTAATGTGAGTTGGCATGATATGTCAACACTCCACACATCTCAAACACCATATCAAACTTTATTGCTTTTTTATGTTTTTTTTTTTAATTTTAATTTTTTTAATTTGAGACAATAAAGGAAATTAATGATTGAATGTATGGTTTAGGGTCAATTAAGTTTGAGAAGAGCTGACATCTTGACATCAAAACATAACTCACGACTTGATTTTGCTCTAGGAAGAAGAAAATTGGGCCAAAGGTCCCAAAGCCCGTCTTAGCCTTGACTAGGGAGAGTGAGTGCTAGGTGAGCTCTTTGTCTCCTCCCTTAGCATGGTTCCATCTATTTTCGCATTATCCGAGATGGAAATGGAAGGAACGTGTACATGTCATGCCATGGTTGTATATTTTCGACTGTGCAACGTCGTGATTTTGATATGCTTAAGATAAGACTTGAGGGAAATCGAAACACAATTTGTGTGGAATCCAAGCTTGTTTGGCCACATATGTTGTCCATGCGTACATATTTAATCATTTGCAACTCTATTCGACTTGCCTCTACACTAGACCAAGTCATTCGACTTGACCTTATCTCGACTTGAGGCCCATAGTCTTTCATGTGCAACATCACATCTCAATTCTTCATCTAAGTTCTCAATTAATATGGTCGCATGTCTTTATGTCATCCCAAGTTCTAAGAAGGCGTACCTGACGGTGACAGGATATCGATGTTGGGACCATGGAACGTGTCAAGCATACATCGTAGGCTAGTCTATAGAATCTAAAACCTATAGCTCTAATGCCAACTGTAACGAACCTAAATTTTTACTTACTTAGAGACGTTACTAACGTCTTGTGCTCTTCTAAAATGCGGAATATAACTCTTAAAAGAATACCTCATCTCTGTTATAAATGCAAAATTATTTAAAACATCTTCTATATCTTGAAAACACAACCATGACCCATTAAAATACTAAATACTCAAATTTAGAGAAAATAAAAAAATAAATACAAAATAATTTAAATAGATGAAATGCAAAACCTAAGACAAGAAATTTAAATGAGTTTACCCTATGCACATGTCATAGTCTATGCTCATGATGTCGCTGTCATTCGTATATGTGCGCCTTGCCTTTACCTGAAAAATGATGTGACGCATAGCCTGAGTATTTCGAAGAATACTTAGTAAGGGACCCCACTATAGGGGCCATGTTAATGCAAACACATGCAATCATGCTCTAGGGACCTATCTCTGTCCCATCTCATACTAGGAGTGTTTTTCAGTCCGGACTACTATAGATGTGTAGTACTTCCCTGCACACGACCTACACGCGAGTGTGAATCCCCAGGTGGCTCGCACACCTCTTAGACCCTCTCTAGTCAAGCTAGTTGTCTATAACGACGTCCGGAGGTCAGTGGAACCCTTGGTGTCATACTCCCCATGATCACCCTCATCATCATACTGTGTGCATCCACACTCATCATCTCTAGGGGAAGTATCCCTATGCTTATGTACACACAACATGCATGAGGTCCCTCTACTTCTCATCTTAGCATCTCGTCTTACACAACCCTAGTCTCATCTCTTTGTTACATTAAGTAACACATGCTCGTTAAATATTTATGCTCTTAGGGTTGTGTCCTCAACCGATCTATCGACATGATACAATAGAACACTCAAGATCATATAGCATGCTTAATATAGAAAAACATCAACATATTAAGATAAACGTCATGCAATCATCATACTTATCATAACGCCATTACTTGCATCAAGTGTGTCAAGTACGTCATACATCGTAATATAACTAATGTATATCATCATGCATCATGCATCATGCATCATAGCTCATACATCATAATTCATACATCATCATGGCTCATACATGTCATTTAACTAGCGTACGACATCATATGATACAACTCATATATCATCATAGCTCATACATCATAAAAATTGTAACTCGTACAATTTCTAGTCTATTCTATAGTAAGGCCACTTACCTGGTTGCCCTTAGCCGGAGTACTCCCTAATTAATTAACGTAAGATTCTGTTCCTTGAGAGTTGCTCCAAAGGTTATCGGAGTTCGCTTTCTATCGCACCGTTCGTTACCTTTCATTAGTATTTCATATTTTAATTAACAATCCAACTAATAATGTGAAATGTGGCTCTAAAACGGTCTCAATTACCTTAATCAAGGTCAAAAACAGGTTTGAGAAGGTCAGAACGATGGAAATCGGGCTAAAATTAGAAATCCAAGTCAAATACCTCGAAGAAGCCGTCGGAAGCTGTCACCGCGCCATCCAGGACACTCAAGCCGAAGGGATGCTTGCACCACAACTTGACAAGTGGTAGCACTAGAGCGGGCCACGATAGCGCAAGCATCTCGGGTCGAGGTGCAAGTCTAGGTTCGGGACGTGGGTCAGCTCGCTGGTCACATTTGCTGACTGGCTTACTGGGTTTCCATTTGAGGGCTGGGCTGCGGTGCGTTTTGGGTTCAAACTGGATCCAACGGATCTTTCATCCTTACTTGACTCCTATGCGATTTTTCGGCGAACTTTCTCTCTCCTTCCCATGACATTTTCCAACATTCTCCTTCGTCGTTCTTCTCCTCAATCTCTTTGTTAGATCTTCTACTCCTCTTCCACAAAGTTTCGTGGTTGATGGACTTGGGGGAGGTGAATCTCATTTTCTCAAAATCCGTGTTCCAGATTCCTTTCTCCTACGGTGTTGACGATGACAACACGGCATAAAACGTGTCCTACAAGGTTGACAGTCTCTTTCACGAAGTACTTCAAGCATTTTGATGTTAGATCTGGCGGTTTAAGGCTGTGGGTTTTGTTTTTGGATCTCGCTCGAGTTTTGGATATTTTTCTCTTGGTCTCTCTTCTCTTTCCTTATTACAGGTACTTTGGGCGTTGGTTGGAAGATTGCTGAAGGTGGGAGGGAAGTTGCTAAGGATTTGAGCACGTTGTGGGAGTCAAAGACCGTGATTCCACATGAATCGCGGAATTTTCGGCGATCGCCCAAAAATTCACGGGTTTTCTAGTTACTAAGTTTTTTTTTCGAGATCATTACGTATGATGTCATTCTCTCTAACTTTTTCTTATTTGATTTTGAAATTATTATAGTCATCTGTCATCTTCCTAAATATTTATTGTTTTGAATAGAATTATTTTTCATATTTTATTGTTGCATTAATTATCATTCTTAATTATTCTTAAAAAGTTTAAGAATTAAGTAAATTTAGAGGTTTTTTTTTTCCTTTATGCTAAGTAAAACCTTATTCACCCTCCTCTAGAGTTGTGACACGGATATGATATCCAGTTAAAGATAGAAGTTGTGAGATCCCACATCGGATCGAGAGAGAGGAATGAATCATTCTTTATAAGGGTGCGGAAACCTTTCCCTAATAAATGCGTTTTAAAATTATGAGATTGAAGACAATACGTAACAGGCTAAAGCGGACAGATATGCTAAGAGCTCCATCCTCTCATTCATGTCTTTGAATTAACAAATCAATCTTTTAACCATCAGACTCTAGTATCATGATCTTCAAAGTCGCTTTCACAAGATCTACATCGAAGTTAGTTGAGCCGATGCACTTGCGTTGCTATAATTATTATATATATTTATCTTTATAGCCCGGACATCAAAACGTAAGGCTAGGATTCCGCCACCACCAACAAAAGATATTAGAATTAGGTGTTCGAAGCCGAAAAACAAATTTGTGGGATAAACATGTGATACCTTGTCAATGGTCGTAGCCAAAAACTTTAATATAATCCATTAATGTCAATTTGAAAGTAGGCTAATTTAAGGCCACAAATTAATTGATGATATTATCTCCACAAAAATTACCCATCATACCAACCAATAATCACTTCATTGAATGCCACCATTCTTGTCCATTCAATTTCAAGGCATTAAGTTATTCAAATGCTCTTTTTTTATATAATTTTTTTAGCATATTTACTACAAATTTGAATTTGTTTGGGTTAAATTCAAGGTCAAATTTGAAGCTGCTTAATAATTTTGATCGAGTATATTTGAAAATATTGTTTTTTTTTTTTTTTTGTTAGTCTTTTTAATTCTCATTAAAAAGAAAGGCCCCCAAATTATATCCCAATTGAAAAAATTTTGATCTCGAATTTATATTTACTTAATTGTTTATCATTTTGGTGACTAGAAAGAACCATCAATCCTCATTCACCTAAAACTTGGTTCTATTTGTAAACAAATAACTTCAAAAGGTCAAATTTTCATTTATTATGTACGTTAATTTTGTAACAATTTTGTCAGTGAATTTTATTACGTAATAATTTAGTTCACATTTGTTTTTGTTTTTGATGAATTTTCAGAATTTTAAACAAACACCGTGTTAAGAATAAGAAATAGAAATAGAATTGGGAAAGTGTGTATTCTCATTGATATATATATCTTTTCAATGGATACAAGCTAGCAACTAATATCTACACATGAGAAAAAAATAAAATAATTAAATATTGAGAATAAAATAAAATATACGGTAAATCAAATCATAAATAAAGAATATTAAGATATAATATCTAAGATATATTTTATAAATAATATATACTCTAAATATTATATCTCAATACTCCCTCAAATTGGAGAGTGTATGTCAATCACACCCAACTTGTCTTTCAAAAAATCAAATTGATGTCTTCACAAAGCTTTAGTGAAAATATCTTTCAATTGCATTTTAGTCGAAACATACACGGTTTGATGATTCCAGCTTGTAATTTTTCTCGAACTATATGACAATCTATTTTAATGTGTTTCGTACGTTCGTGGAAAACTGGATTGACTGCTATGTGTAATGCTGCTTGATTATCATAGTATAATAATGCTGGTTCAGACAGTAGAACTTTCAAGTCTTGGAGAATGTATCTTAACCAAGTTAATTTTAAACAAGTATTTGTCATAGCTCGATACTCGGCTTATGCTGATGATCTGGACACATTAGTTTGTTTTTTAGACTTCCAAGAAATAATTAAATTTCAAAGGAAAATGCAGAACCCAGATATAGACCGTTTGGAAGTTCGACAACCACCCCAATCTGAATTGCAATATGCTTGTAATCTCAAGTTATTTTCAGATGGTAGTAGAAGTCCTTGACCAGGAGTACCTTTGATATATCTCAGAACTCGAAGAGCTGCCTCCCAATGTGGTTTTCTTGGTTCATGCATAAATTGACTAAGCATACGAACTGAATCCACTATGTCAGGCCTAGTAACGGTTAAATATATTAATCTGCCAACCAACCGTCTGTATTTACTTGGATCATTCAACTTTTCTCCTTCTGTTGAAGAAAGTTTCAGATTTTGCTCCATAGAAAATTTTTCTAGACATACTCCTGTAAGACCTGTGTCTTGAAGAATGTCTAGAGCATACTTCCCTTGAGACATAAAGATTCCTTTTCTAGACCTAGAAAATTCAATACCTAGGAAATATTTCAAATTCCCTAAATCTTTGATAAGGAATATCTCAAGTAAACGAGTCTTGAGATGTTTAATTTCTTTGAGATCATTGCTTGTCAACAGAATATCATCAACATAGATAAGAGCTGCAGTGAAAGAAGTACATTTACTCTTGATAAATAAAGAGTAATCTGCTTTGGACTGAGTGTAGCTTGTATTGTGTATAGTGGTAGAGAATATGGAGAACCAATTGCGAGAAGCCTGTTTTAAACCATAAAGAGATTTATGGAGCCGACATACTATATTCTCCCCTTGTCGGCGAATACTTGGTGGTAAAGACATATAGACTTTCTCGTCTAGATTACCATGGAGAAAGGCATTTTGAACATCCAACTGATAAGTGAACCATTTTCGAGCAACGGCAATAGTGAGTAAGCAACGAAGTGTAGTAAGTTTCACTGTAGGAGAAATTGTCTCTTTGTAATCAACACCTTCAATCTGAGTGTATCCCTGTGCTACCAGTCGAGCTTTATAACGTTCAACAGAACCATCAGAGTTGTGTTTAATCTTGTACACCTAGGGATAGCCAATAGATTTATGGCCAGGTGGTAGGGGAACGAGAGACCAAGTATGATTACGTTCCAAAGCTGCAATTTCATCATTCATAGCCTTCTGCCATAATGGGTTGCCAACTGCCTCATCATAGTTTTTAGGTTCTGTCTGGACTGTAATAAGAGCTAGAAAAGCACGTTGAGTAGGAAAAAAAATGAGAGAATGAAAGGTAATGATGAAGAGGATACCTGGTACCAGTGTTGGGACTTGAGCTAGAGGTTAAATGATTGGCTCCAAAAGACATCTCATAATCATTATAATAAGCTGGAGGTTGTTTGATATGAGTAGAACGTTGGAGTGGAACTGATGTATCAGGTGGGATAAGATTAGATTTAGTGGGTGAATTTGGAACTGATAAATTTGGAGAAGGAATAGAAGGCGGAGGAGACGACGAAGGAATAGAAGGATCAAAATGGATGTTTGAGTAGGGTGGATCATGAATTGGTAAAATGGGAGTTGAAGGAGTTAATGTCAAAGTTTGTGAAGCTGATGAAAAAGGAAAATCATCTTCACAAAATTTAACATCACAACTGATAAAGAATTTTTTAAATTACATGTCATACAACTTGTAACCTTTGTAACCACAAGGATATCCTATGAAAACACGAGGAATTGCCCGAGGTTCAAATTTTTGCTTAGGATGTACTACAGTTGCATAATACTTACAACCAAAAACTTAAAGATGGTGAAATGTAGGTGGTCGTATGTAGAGTGCTTCAAAGGGTGTCTTGTTAGATAACAATGGTGATGGTGTTCTATTTATAAGATAAACAGCAGTTAAAATGCATTCTCCCCAAAAATTAAGTGGAACCAGAAGAGACTTAGCTACATTTAGAATATGACAATGCTTACGTTCAATGACTCCATTTTGTTGTGGAGTATAGACACAAGTGCGCTGAAATTTAATGCCACAAGAAGTAAAAAATGGTTGCAAAGATAGGAACTCAATCCCATTGTCTGATCTAACTATCTTGATAGTAGTATGAAATTGAGTTTGAATGAAATTAACAAAGTTTATTAACAAATGATGTACTTCTGATTTGTGTTGCATAAGAAAAACCTAAGTACATCAAGTAAAATCATCAACAACAGTGAGAAAAAAAAAATGCAAACTAGAATGGGTTGAAATTTTATGTGGTCCCCAAACATCACAATGTAACAGATCAAAGGCAGAATGAGTTGTTATTGAACTTTTTGGGAAAGACAACCTAGTTTGTTTTACTAATGGGAAAATACTACAATTATGAAAAAGAGTAGCATTATTAAGATGCAATTGATCAGCTAAAAGTTTAAAACGAGAAGGAGAAGGATGATCTAGGCGTAAATGCCACAAATCAGATGACTGAGATACTTGATTTGTTGAATATTTGATTGGAGATGAAGAAATATGATAGAGACCTCCGAATTGTTTACCCGAGCCAATCATCTTCTCCGTAGCCAAGTCCTGCATAACACAAGAATCAGGATAAAAAATCACATAACATTTCAAGTCATTGGTAAGTTTGCTGATGAACATTAAGTTTAAATTGAATGAACGCACACATAAAACATTGTTTAATTTAAGGTCAGGATTAAAAGAAACATTGCCAGTATGTGACACGTGTTGTCCCTCTATTAGGCAAATTTATTGTAGGTATGGTGATAGCCTTTGGTTCAGTCATAACAAAAGCTTTGGATACTATAAGATCTGTAGCTCCACTATCAAGAATCCATGGATTAGAACTCGTAGAGTTAATAGATAATGCAGATACTGGAAACAAACCTGCAACATTGATGTTATTATCAGAATTACCAAAAGAACGATGATTGAGTGCAGATAAGGCTTGTAACAATCTATTGTAATTGCTCCAAAGAAAAATTTGGGATGAAATTAGGTGATTGTTCTTCTGTATTCAACTGAGAAACATCGGCCATATTTGCAGATGATCGATATCCTCGATTGTTGCATTGATTGATTTGTACTGCCCTTCTAGAATTATTTTTCTGTTGACATTGTCCCCTTCTATCGCAAAATTTATAGTGAAACTTAAGGAATCGACACTCATCAATTATATGACCACTTTTATTGCAGTGTTCACATGATTTATCCTTGGCGAATTTTGAATATGTTGTTTTCTTCTGCACTGCTGATGCAATCAAGAAATTCTTAGTAGGTTCAGAAGTTACCTGACGCTACATCTCTTCTTGTACAAGTAATGAATAGGTTTGCCTCACATTAGGTAATGGAGTCATCATCAATATGTTAGATCTCACCGTTTTATAAGACTCATTGAGTCCCATGAGTAGTTGCATCAACTTGTCTTTTTCGTGTTGATCAACATGTATTTGACATTGATTACAGGTAAATGGTGTGCGGTATGCTTCCAATTCATCCCAGAGTGCTTTGAGCTTGGTGAAATAGACTGACAGTGTCATGGTTCCCTGTGACATCATTGCTATAGACCTTTGTATCTGAAAAATTGCTGGAGCATTCTTTTGTGAGAATTGATCATGAAGATCAACCCACACTTGATGAGCTGTCTTGGCGTGAATAATACCCTCAGCAATATCTGCTTCAACTGAATTAGTTAACCAAGATATTATCATACTGTTGCATTGATTTCATAGTTCAAGTTCGATTGAATTTGCATCTTGAGACGGTTCTTCAATTGTGCCATCAATGAAGCCAATTTTCTTTTTGGCAATAAGAGCATGCATAACTAATATACTGTAGGATTGATAATTTGTTCCATTTAATTTGATTGGAACAAGTGAATATCCTAGCTGATCAGAGTGATGAATATAATAAGGATGCTTTAAATCAACATCCGAAATTTTGAAGCTGGATTTGGCTGATTCCGCCATAGAGAAAATTTTGATATTTAAGAATACCAAGATCGATGCTCTGATACCATGTTAAGAATGAGAAATAGAAATAGAATTAGAAAGGTGTGTATTCTCATTGATATTGATATCCTTTAAATAGGATATAAGCTAGCAACTAACAAGTACAAATGAGGAAAATATAAAATAATTAAAAGACCGAGAATAAAACAAAATATACTGTAAATCAAATCATAAATAAAGAATATTAAGATATAATATCTAAGATATATTCTATAAATAATATATACTCTAAATATTATATCTCAATACACCGCCACAATTAAAAATAAATCAAAATTTAATATAAGTCGATGTTGTTCAAAGTCTTTACAAATGGGAATAGGGTTCGGAATACAAAATTCAAACAAAACAATAAATCCAAAATTAAAAAATAGGACGGACGTCCCAGAACGACCTTCTCTATGACCATGCAGCTCTCAAATGTTCCCCACCTCGACCGACAGTCAGCAAACACCTGAAAAAGAAATGTAAAATGGGGTGAGTATAAAAATATCCCATAAGTAGCCTACTTGTAGGTCTCATTGCATCCAATCCCTAATAAGTTACCATAGACTTTTCTCTAGGCTCTATAATGTTCGAGCCTAACTCTACAACTATCTGAGCATCTGGAAAGGTCTCAAATATCTGAGTAGTTCCTCTTACTTGTCACAAATCCAATTGAAGTATGGAAGTTTTTCATTAGGTTCTAGCGTCGCAAATATAATGGACGACATATCTTATTTCTATGGTAAATTAACTTTTATGTTCTCATACATATTAAGCTTGCATTGCCACAATACTGAATGATCAATATCTTGGATTGAAGTGCTACCTTGTAAAAGTTAATAGAATAGTATGACATATACTGTTTTGAACATCATATATTCACTTTGAGTTTGGAGGAGCTACCTTATGGGCGATCTACTAAGACCCTTCCACAAAGCCATAAATCACTCTGAGTCTAGGGGAGCTACCTTATGTGGCGATCTACTAAGTTAGCTACCCATGTAATTCCTGGTCCCCTTTCAGGACTCGTTTACGGATTCGCAACTTTGGCATTAGACATATTTCTACACACTAGTAGCTCAATAACTTCTCCACACTACCCTATCTTACCGATATAGGTCAAGCTTGATGGTACTGGCTTTCTGAATTCTTGTCATCTGACACGAGCATGACTAGTTCTAATTTAGATTTGAGGAAGAGATCTTGGATTTGAGGATTCTAACTCACACTAGTTGTAAGAATGGTATGTTTTCTTAGCCATTCATAAATTTCGTGGAGGTTTACTAGGTTGGTAGGACGTCTAAGCAATTTAAAATCTCAATCTCACATTTTCAGGACATTGCAGACTAGCTCATCGGGACTAATCTAATTTCTAGGAGCATTATGGTCTCGTTCACTAATCGCCCACGATCCTAGGGTGCTTGATCTAGTAGAAATGTACTGTCCTAGGTCAACCGAAACTATCTTAGCTCTAGCGTCTAAATCTTAACTTGATATACTCAAGCATGATTTCTAAAGTAAAAAATACATAATCTAAAAATTACATCCATCAGTCACCTAGAGCACAAATCATAGGATCCCTTCCTCTTTTATAGCACATTTGAAAGCATAAAAAATAACATGCATCTTAAATTCTTGTCATAGTGGCATTTTGGTAATTTCTATAACATACATTGCATTCTCATCCAAACAATTCCTTCAAAAGTTCTAATCATACATGTACTAACTACGACAAGATATGTTCGCATACTTGCATATTCAAGCGACCTCTACAGGTATTATCTTGTTGTTGCAAGAATTCTTAATTCATGAGTTGCCTTGAAAATTTTTTAAATGGCTATTTACTTGAGTGATGTCTGCCTTCTTGAACTCGCTTTTTCCACTTGCTAGGAATTTTGAATTTTTTGAAATCTCTCTTGGTAGGTCATAATTCGAGTTAAATTAAGGTCAATATCGAAATTAGGAAAAAAAGAGTCTGAATGGTAAAAAACATTACCTGTCATGTGCCTCATGTGCAACTTCACACGTGAGTAAGAATTAATGAACTCCATATATGAATTAATCAACTACTTACCCTATATAGCAATTAATGATGAAAGAGAATTAGTCATAAGAATCAATGAACTCTATCTCCTAACATTTATTCCCATCTCACTATTGGGTAGTCTAAAAAATGGTAGGAACGATGAATGAAGTAAAAAAAAAATCTCAATCATATGCAAATCAAATAATAAAGGATTGCAAACCAGATTTCATAACCACCCCGGATTAAAATCAAGTTGCATATGATACTCTTTTGAAATATTACTCTTCTTAATTAACACGTTTATAAGAGGAGGTTAAATATTTTGTAGCCCAATCTTTTACAAATTTATTTTATAGGATACACACTCACATATTTTATGAAAACTTAAAAGTTTAGCTATTTCTAATTTTTGAGGTCTTCTTACCAAGGCTTTAAAGTTTAGCTATTTTCGCTTAAATTTGTTTGATAAACTATCATTGGCATGCATGTAGTAACCAAATTAGGGTTATTACAATCGTCGTTCATACGTTAAATATATTGTATCAAATGAAAAAAAAACAAAAAACAAAAAAAAAAGTAGAGGAGTCCGTGGTCGTCGGCGAGACCCGAAAACTCTGGCGAATGTTGGAGTTTTTGTTCGCACATGACCCACGACCCCCGCCCAACTTTTGGATCACCACAACATCAAACCCCAGACTTCAGCCACCTCAGAACCACATACAAGAAAAGAAAACGTTAAAAAAACGAGAGAGGCAGTGAAACCAAGAATGATCCGGTGAAGTGAGCCTATACGAAACCGACATCAAAACCTCTAATTTACGCCACGAAAATCATCTTAGAGACTTGTACACACTCCAGGAAAATATTTCGACGCTTCATACATGTCGTACATAGTTGGAGGAGGAAGACAAAACCTTGGGTTTTTGGATTTCCTCAGATTTAGAAGCTTCCGACATATATGAGCCAAACAAACGCTATAAACAGGAAGAAGAGGAAAAGGAGACTCGAAAACAAAATAAAAAGAAGAAAAACAGACGTAAAAAACGATGTTACCGAAGAGAGAGAAAAGTCACTAGAACATTTTCTAGTAATCGGGTGAAGAAGACGAGTCCCAACCCGAGATCCGAACCCACAACCCAAACCGGGATCCCAACCCGTCTGCAACATAGTTAGTGCCTCGACCTAGCGAAAGAAATCGTGGCCCAAAGACATCTGTGCCTTAGCCCAACCCCATCAGTCGCGACCCAAAACAGTAAATCCGTAGCCTCGAACCCGACTCCAACTTTTCTACAACCTAGTCCATCTTCATGTAGGTTAGTGTAGGTTAAATTACATTTGTACGTAGGTTAGCGTAGGTTAAATTGCATTACTAGTATAGGTTAGTACAAGTTGAATTGTAACTCCGTTAGTAAACTATAGATTAGTGTTTTCCTTTTTCCTTCCCTTGTACTTATTTATTCACGAAATAATAAACTAGTAATGAATTAATATTACATTTATAATGAAAAATTTTGGGCAGTTACATGAAAAGTATATCCATTAGAAAACGAGATAAAAGGAAAATTAACAGTTCCTCCACTTCAAGTTATTTATTATTATTATTATTATTATTATTATATATATATATATATATATATAGATAGATAGGTACAAAAGGTTGAAAAACAAGGAAAATTATCAATAAATAACCTTCCTATTTCAAAATAAAAGACAAAATAAAAAAGTTATCATACCCATCTATTAAGTGTAGTAAACTTGTAAGTCATTTCAGAATTTCCCTCGGACCTTAGCAATCCTTGAGATTTCTATGCAAAACACTCTCAATCAGTCCCTCCAATATTATGCAAATTCAATTTCTACAAGAGTCATTGCTCGAAGAGGCCCTCACATAAAGTTCTTCTAATTTTTCCCATCCTCACTAAATTGAGTTATGACGAAAATTAATTTTTCGAGTTCAAACTTAGAAAATTTTATTGAGAATCTTATAGACTAAATTTGAAGAGTGGAGAAAAAAATGTTTTGAAAAATTTCAGAAACTTGAAAGAAAATAGTGAAAATTTTAGAAGAATTATCAAAATCAATGAAGGAGAGGTATTTTGTATTTTGTACGGACGTGTACACTATGATATGATCGCGTATACCATGATATGATACGATACGCGTATACCATCTCGTAGTCAATCCTAGGGGTATGCAAACTCGCCTAGTGGATTCATGTTCTCATAGTAAATCGTGCGTAGAGAAGTACTACACGTATAACCCTATTTGAAAAAGAAAATAGAGCTTAAGGAACATTCGCGTAAAGATAGATAGGTCTTACGATGAACCATGATTGTGTTTGATTGTCATTTTCCGACCCTAATAATGGAGCTACTTATTGAGTGTTTTTAAATACTCAAACCATGTTGTGGAGGCAATGCAAATCAAGTTAGGGCAGTTTAATTATGGTAGCCCTTACATTAGATAGAGCATTTGCATATTATTCTACTTATTTTTTCCAAGCATTCTACATATTTAGATCTCCCTGTGTTTTTATTTTTTTATTTTATGTTCAATAATGTTATAAACTTGAGGAAACACGACTGTCCTTAGAGACCCACAAAACCGATGTATTGACGTGTCTTGCTCTATCTTGTTCTAAGCCATTGGCCATCTGTTCTGTCCTTTTCCTACTTTCTTTTTGGGTTTTATTTTGGCAATTTTGTGGCTTCACGCAATATTTTAATTTGAAAAATTAAAGGGTTTAAAGGGCTTTGTGACCAGCAAAGAGTTAGACCCAAAACCATCACCAAACGAGTTAAGACCCAACACAAATAAATGGATCGAGCCTAAAGCCTAGTATGTCAGATCGTCATTAGTAGATATAAGTTTTTATAAGAATTAGGAGTAGAATTAATAGAACAAGTTAATAAGTTATAGAGTGAATAATACAGTAGAATTGGTAGTAGTTGTCAAATATAAGCTTGGTGCTTTTAATTAGTAAGATTGTTAGTGATTTTTAATTTGAGAAGAAAGTTTAGGGACGTAGTTAATGCTTTCTCCACTATAAATACTAATGAGATGTATGCTTATTTCACTGGGACAATAACAAAACAATTGAAAAATTAAGTGTTGAAGATTTCTTTGCTCCAAAAGATCTCTCTCCTCAAGGTATTCCTTTGTTTCTTTTACTTTTTTCGACATATTTCGATCGAGGGTCACATCCAACATCATCTACTGGTATTATATCTTTGAACTAAAGTCATTTGAATCATGTTTCCACTGGCTAAAGACCAGAACTAACTACCCCATTTGAACTTCTAAATGTTTCTATAATGTTGATTGGCTTTGAATGATAGGAGCTTTATTCTAAAAATGGCATCATTATTTGCTACGTTTTACTTCATCAAAGCATTGATGTGCACAAGGAGGTTCTATTTTGACTTTGATTATAGTTATAATAAGGAGGCGATGCCTAAGTTTAGTATTATGAGTATTTGATAACTCTTGATTAAAGAGTTTTGTATTCTTTATTTTTGCTTGTTCTATGCTTAATTCAAGTATTAGTTGTTTATTAATAGTTTAATTTAGTACGTTATTGATATTTTGCATGTCTTATACTTGATTAATGTTGGAGCAATATCTACAACATTCTCACATTTGTGAAAGAAGGTCGATCATTGAGGCAAACCTTGATTGGGCTAGGATCAAAACCATGAAAATTCACTAGTGGCTAGGCTAGTTCAATGTATTATTTCATTAGCAATGAGTGTGCGTGTAATATGATGGTAGAGATCTAAAATTCATGATTGTTTCGTCTATTTTCTTTTATGGGTATGTTTGGATGTATAATATTTTTCTATGTACCATTCATGTATATGCCCGTGGGTCTTCTAGACGGTCTCATAACGTATATACATCTAGTAAGGAATTGATTCGTAATGCATTCTAAAAAAAAAAAAAAAAAAAATTGGG
>NW_019268533.1:4661743-4674393 GCF_002738365.1 Cucurbita moschata
AAAAAAAAAAAAAAACCGGAAAAATACATAAGGAACAAAAAGACAAGATTTGGAGATTGTTAAACTGTTTTTTAAGTTTTTGGATGATCAAACAATATGAAATAATATTGAAATATTTTTTTAATTTAAGTTGAAATGTCAAACTTAACGTAGAAATAATGAAAACATGGAATTTGATTTTTATTTGAAGCAATTAAGTGAATATTCAAAATAGGTGATGTCTTAACACAGAGTGAGAACCAATTCCAAGGATAAAAGTAAGCAAATTTGGAGCTAGATAGAGTTTTGGCCAACCAAGTTAGTGGCATTACGTCAGTATGGTTAGAAATTGATGTTTGTATGATGACATGTGCCCCGTGGTTCTGTACGTGTCATATGTTTGATATGTGTGAAATGTTTATGAAATGATACAACAGTGATATGTTTATAAAATGATATCATGATGATATGTCTCTAATATGATATGATTATGATATGTTATGTTAATGCTATGACACGTATTATAATGTAATGCATTGATTATATATGTATGGTGTAACACATTTGACGATATACTACATGTTGTGACATGTTTATGATATGATAAGTGTATAACATGATATGATATGTCAAAATATATGTTATGTGCATGATATGATGACATAAGACCATGTATGATATGAATGAAAAGATATTCAATCAATATACATGTCTTAAAGGCTATGTTGTAAAATGATATGGTATGAAGGAAAACGGAAGGGTTTGGTTTACATGATAATGAATGAAAATGTTGGGACCTCATGCATCCTTATGTGTCTATGCATCAAGAAATATTCATTTTTTATGATGGTACGGATGCGTACGTTATGAGTTAGGAAAACGATCATTATGCTGTGATGGTCACTATTCCTACCGGGTGTACGACAATAGCTTTAGAGAATGTTAGCCCAACATGAAAAGGGACCCATTAGATGTATGAACCAACTGGTGGGTCTATACTCACACGTGTGGACCGTGTGTAGAATAGTAAATACATCTAACTCTAATAATGGGGTCACTTACTAATAATGGAAAAGATAGATAGATCTCATTCATTATTTTATGTGTATACATCTAACTCTAATAATGAGGTCACTTACGGAATATTTCTTAAAATGTTCTAGCAATGTGATATTCTATTTCAACTAAAAGCAACGCACCCTTATATATAGTGGACGATGACATCGCAAGTTGAGACTATAGCATATGCATATGATAGTTGTATTTATTTTCCTAAACTTGGTTAGAACATAGTGTTTGTATTTTTAATATTTATTTATTTTATTTAGTACTTCGTTGTATCATTTTAGAGAGGTTTTCGAATAACAATTTAATAACATGGAACTTAAGAGTCGTTATATCACTTATTTACCCCAAAATGACCTTTAACCGTCTTAATTAGGAGAAAAACACTTTGTACAAATAAAAAATTAGCTATGAGCTAACCGTTCGTGGGCTGCTGGAGTTGGTCATCGTTGTGGACCTGGGCTTCGGCTGGTTTGTGGGTCGAATGGATGGGTTCGAGTTGACCCGACCCGACTCCCGTGACCCATGGATTCTTTCTTCTCTATCCAGTTCAGTAACTCGTTACTTTTATATTCCATTTTGGGTTGAGCTGGTTGGAGCTCTTGATTTACTGGGTTCATCAAACCATTTCTAAGTTAATTAATTAAAACATTTACTTCAATTTCTCATGAACAGTCAAACACATTATCAAGTCTACTAAACATAAAAACAAGCATATGATGAAAAAAGAACACACCAGACACCAATCAAAGAAGCAAATGAAGGGAGAAACGTGAGATTTTATACAGCAGAATAGGCATCAGCATGTAGATACATGTGCATATATATATATATATATATAAAAGTATATATATGTACATGGAGGTTGATTGGTTTCTGTTTAATTAGTATGGATCAATTAGGTGCATAGTTTTTTAATTGGTTTCTGTTTAATTAGTATGGATCAATTAGGTGCACAGTTTTTTAATTATGAATGGTATTGGGGAATGTCCCAAATTACTTATATATTTATGCTGGCGGGGAATGTCCAAAATTGCCTATATATATTTATGTTGGTATGGATGGAAAATGTAGAAAATCAATTTAGCTTTGTCTTTTGACAATCCGTGAGAGGAAATCATTTGAGGGACAAGAAATTTGTTGGATTTGACTTGCTTAAAAAAAAGAGGTGATCTTGTTTCTTGTCATTCACCTAGTGGCCCGCTAAATATGTGACACTTCCCCTCCAATAGCCACTAAAAAATTGGTAATCCATTCAACCTGTTTGTCAAATGGTCTTCAAATTCACCTATTTAAATAATTATCTTATCTTAAAAATGGTCGAGAGTGGCCAACAATTCTGTGCCACTTCCCTCCAAATAGCCACCTAAAAAATTGGTAATTCATTTGACGTGTTTGTCAAATGGTCAAATGAAAATATTCTATTAACGGAGTGAAACGTGTAAAAGCTAAATAAGGAAACCTCAGGCTTTTATCTAACAATCTCCTCCTAAAACCTATGGTATATCTATCCTATTATTTGAACTCCGATTTTTGAATGAAGTTCCTCAAATTTTACCCGCGCCAGAGACTTGGGGAAGATGTCTTCAAGCTGTTCCTCTGTTCAGATGAAGTCAATCTTGATAAGCCCTCGATCTGCACACTCCCGAATGTAATGGAACCTGATCTCTATGTGCTTGCTCCAATTGTGTAAAATCAGATTTTTTATCAGGGAGATCGTAGCCTTGTTGTCCACGTAAAGTATTGGTGGATCACCTTCTTTTTCGATGAGTTCTTCCATCAGTCGCGCAAGCCAGACCCCCTGTGTTGCTGCCGTCAAAGCGGCAATGTACTCTGCTTTGCAAGAAGATAAAGCAACTATCTTTTGCTTAATTGATTGCCAGCAGATCGCGCGGCCTGAGAGAAAGTAAATCATCCTGCTTGTGCTCTTACGATTATCAACGTCACCGGCCATGTCACTATCACTATAGCCGACCAGCTCATGATTCTTCTTTCCTTTCCCTGCGCAATATCTTACACCCCAGCCTCTGGTTCTGGCCACATAGCGCAGGATGCGCTTGATAGCCACTAGATGCTCCTCCCTAAGTGCTTCCATAAACCTACTCACGTATCCAACGGAATATGCAAGGTCAGGGCGTGTGTTTACCAGATAGCGTAGACTCTCGACAATGCTGCGATAATTGGTGGAGTCGACTACCGTCGTAGTGTCGATCTTCCTCAGCTGGAGTCGGGCCTCCATTGGCATCTTTGTAGGGTTACTGTCAGCTAGCCCAGCTGTGTCCAACAGCTTCTTTGCGTACGCACTTTGACAAATGGTGATGCTGACAGTACTCTGTTGCTCTTCGATGTCGAGGTAGTAGCTGAGCACACCGAGATCGCTCATCTTGAAGTTCTTTGACATTTCCCTCTTGAATCTTTCAAGGACTTCCATGTCGCCTCCAGTGATTATGAGGTCATTGACGTACACTCCCACGATCAGTCCCTGCTCGTCATGGTCGTGCGTGTACATGTCATGCTCAGAGGCACAGTGCTTGAACTTCAGCGACAGCAGGGTACTGTCGAGCTTCGCGTACCAGGCTCGTGGTGCTTGCCAAAGCCCATAGAGTGCCTTGTGCAGGCGCAATACCTTGTTAGGGTTGTCGTTGTCCAGGAAGCCCAATGGTTGTCGGACATAGACGATCTTCTTCAGCTCTCTGTTGAGGAACGCGAATTTCACATCCATGTGGTGGACCTCCCAGGAATGATGTGTCGCGATTGCCAGTAATAGGTGGACAGATTTCAACCTTGCCACCGGCGTGAATACCTCATCGAAGTCCACTCCTTGCTTCCAGACGTAGCCCTTCGCCACCAGACGGGCTTTGTGTTTCACAACTTCTCCCTCTTCGCTACGCTTCAGTTTGAAGACCCATTTGAGCTCTATGGCTCGGTGTCCTGGCGACATCTCCTTCAGACTCAACATCTTGTTCTCAGTGATGGACGCCATCTCCTCCTGCATTGCCTTCAGCCAGCACGGGTTCATTTCTGCTTCGGCGAAAGTGTTCAGTTCATCTGCATTGATGGCATGCAGTTCAGCCACCTCTTGTTTGAGTTCGCGCGCCGCCAGTCCAAGTGGTTCACTTCCTCCCACTAGGTCTTCAATCCTCCAGTACTTGGCCACCAGATCATCATCCAACGTCGAATCCACAGTCCGTGGTGTTGCAAACTCCACTGGTTCAGGGGGTGCAGCTGCTCGCGGCGGTGACGATTCTCGATGCTGCACTCCTCCTTCTCCCGGCTTGGTGACGAGGTACTCCACCATGAATTGATTTAAACTTTGGTCTGCCTTGATCACGTCGTACCACTGCCAGAAGGTGCTTTCGTCGAAGATGACGTCGCGAGACACGTGAGCTCGCCCCCCGCAGGATCATAGAGTCTGTAAGCCTTGCTCCTGAGTTCGTAGCCGATGAAGATGACCTTCAGCCCCCTGGGATCGAGCTTGGCGAGGTGTGGACGCACTACCTTCACGTATACGACGCAGCCGAACACTCGGAGATAATGTACCGCTAGCCTTTTGTTGTATCAGGCCTCATGTTGCGTCTTCCCGTCGAGGCTTCGCATTGACGAACAATTGAGGAGATAGACTGCCGTCATTACCGCCTCTCCCCAGAACCTCCCAGGCATCCCGACCGTCATCAGTAATGACCTTGCTATCCCGACGATAGTCTGATTTCGGCATTCCACCACCCCATTCTGCTGGGGGAAGTAGGGCGCCGTTAGTTGCCGCTGCATGTCGAGCTCTTCGCAATACTTACCAAAGCTCGCTGAGGTGAATTCTCTGCCTCGGTCCATGTGCAGCATTCGCATCTTCTTCTCGCATTCGATCTCTGCTTGCGCTTGAACGCGCTTAATTGTCTCTGTCACCTGGGGTCGCCGGCTTGATGGGCCCGCAGATATCTCCATGCACAAGCTCCAACGGCTCATAGGCGCAGTAGGATGTCTGAGACGGAAAGGGGGTGCGCCTCTGTTTACCGATGAGGCACCCATCGCACAACTTGTTCACACCTTTGATTGTTGGCAAACCGTGCACCATCTCTTCCTTGTGTAGTTTTTCTAGAGAAAGAAAGTTCAAGTGCCCATACCTTGTGTGCCACCTCCAAGATACTTCCTCGGTCCTGACCGAGAGGCTGACCGGTTGCTCTATCTCCAACTCCAGGATGTAAAAGACAGTTTGTCTAGCACCGAACTTGCGTGAGCAGCCGTCGTCGATCATCGCAGATTTTGAGTAGCCCGTGCTCAATGGAAATGAAGCAGTCGGCCTCATCGAGTTGACCCAGGCTCACAAGGTTAGCCTTGAGCCTCGGGATGAAGTAGACGCTGGTTAACTTGCAGTGCTCACCTCCCTTGCCGCCGAACAGGATGGTGTTGCGCCCTTCGATCTCGACGACAGAGCTGTCGCCGAATTTCACCTTCTCGCGAATTCTCGAGTCGAGATCGGAGAATGCGGATTAGCTCCGGTCATATGGTTTGTTGCCCCTGTGTCGAGGATCCATCGTCGGTGCTCATGCTGCTTGCCCCTCTCGTCGATCTGAGCGAACACTTGCTCCTCCTTCAGTTGAATTGGCTCCCCAGCTGGTGCCTTTGTTACGCCCAGCTAGAGCTCTTCCTCGGGTTCGACGCCGTCGTCGATTATCTCCACCTCCATGGATTTTGAATCGAAATTGGGGACGTCGAATAAGACCGATGCACTCACCATAAAAAGAGCCGGCTCTTCCTCCTCAGATCGAGCCACTTGGGCCTTATCTTTGTTCCTGAGGTTGCTCGAGCAATTCTTGCTTAGGTGGCCCTTCTTCCCGCAGTTCAAGCACTAGATTGGGCCGCCATCGGTCGACTTCTTCTTTTGATCCCCCTCTTTCCCACGCGTGGCACCTGCAAGATTTCCTTCTTCCCCACAGTTCGAGCACTAGATTGGCCCATCATCAGTCGACTTTTTCTTTTGATCCCCCTCTTTCCCGCGAGTAGCACCCACGAGATTTCCATGGCTTCTTACCGCCTTTGCGGCTGGAGGACCCATTGCTCTCGCTGGTGCTGTTGCAGAGCTTTAGGCGTGCAAGTCATTCCCTCCTTAGTGAGGAGTAGACGACCCTCCTTATCGACAGCTGAAGCGACATCATTCTTCCGCTGCTCAACGTTACGCAGTCTTCCCGGTCACCTCTTCCACCATTAGGTCGTTCACGTCAAGTAATGTTTCGTTTGAAATCGTGACTTGCTCGAGGTGATCGGGGGTTCTATCTCGCTGATGCTCCCACCGAGAGTGGTGATGCTGTTGGCGAGCGAATTTGCCATCCGTAAAGCGGATCCGTGTGTTGTTAGGTCGACGCTCTAACCACTTGAGCTATTCAACTTGGCTTTTGATAAAGTCGGCTCCTCTGTAATGATATACTACCAGTGGATTAAACCAGGCTTTGATACCACTTGTTGTCTTTTGACAATTGGTGAGAGGAAATCGTTGACGAAAAGAGAGAAGAAATTTGTTGGAAGAAAATGAAAAAGTATTAAGTGTAAAAATAAGAGAGAGAGAACTTGGGATTTCACTTTGCTTAAAGAAGGGTGATCTTGTTTTCTCATCAGATTCAACTAAATGTGTGTCACTTCCCTCCAAATAGCCACCTAAAATATTGGTAATTCATTTCAAATGTTCAAACGAAAATATTAGATTAACTGAGTAAAACGTCTAAAAGCTAAATAAGGAAATCTCAGGCTTTGGCTTTTATCTGACATTTAGCATCTCTTTAGTAATACAAAGTTCTCTCCTCCCAAAAGTTCTACCAAATTTCTCTGTTGTCACCAACAACGGGTATGAGAGCGATCTTGCAGCAGCAAAAATGGTAGCAGAAAGATAAGTTGATAACTTCGTTCAACCCGTCATCCCGAGATTTGATGGTCACTATGATCATTGGGCGATGTTGATGGAAATTTTTCTCAGATCAAAGTAGTTCTTTGATATAGTAGAGACGGGTTATGAAGAGCCAACTGAAGGCGATGCACTCTCAGATGTTCAACAACATCGATTGACAGCATCAAATTTGAAAGACCTGAAAGTCAAGAACTACATATTTCAGTCCATTGATTGGACTATCTTGGAAACGATGCTTTAGAAAAAGACATCTAAGGAGACTTAGGATTCAATCAAGTGAAAGTGTCAAGGTTCAACGAGAGTAAAGCATGCTCAACTTCAAGCAATTAGAAGAGACTTTGAAATTCTCCAAATGCAAAAGGGAGAAACAGTGAATGATTACATTAGCAAGGTTAGGAGTCTTGCAAATAAAATGAGAATGCATGGTGATTCAACCATGGATGTTGCAATTGTAGAAAAGATTTTGTGATCTCTAACTCCAAAGTTTAATTACATTGTATGTTCTATTGAAGAAACAAACAATGTCGAGGAGATGCAAATTGATGAACTCTAAAGCTCTATGCTAGTACATGAGCAGAAACTTAATCATACAAGTACAATAGAGAAGATGACAACCTTAAAGATATATACACCAGGTAAAGCTTCAAGCTCTAGAGGTAGAGGAAGAGAGGTCGTGGAAGAGGCGGTCGAGAAAGAACTAGAGATATTGGCAGATCATCAGATCTAGTCCAAGGCGATTATGACAACAAAAACAAGGGACATTTTGACAAGTTTAAGGTAAAATGCTACAGATGTGGATGCCTTAGACATTACAAGAACGAATGTTATACCAGGTTGAAGAAAAAGAAAGGAGATCAACCCTATTTTGCGGAGAAAAGAGAAGAAGAAACTTTGTTAATGTCATTCCATGCAATGAAGGTCACATATCAAGGTGTGTGGGTCGTAGACTCTAGATGTAGCAACCATATGACAAATTGTAGGGAATTCTTTTCAACTCTTTATGAAAGTTTTCGTACTACGTTCGTCTTGCCAACAATGCAATGGTCCAAGTGATGGAAAAGTAGCTGTAGATATCAAGACTAAAAATGGCTTTGTAGAGTAAATTTCTAATGTGCTTTATATTTATATTCCGCCAATTGCTTAGTATCAGTCAATTGCAAGAAAAAGGGTATGTAATCACATTTCAAAATAATGAATGTGAGATTTATGACTCAAATGGAAGACGATTGCTAAGATGAAGATGACTACGAACCGGTTATATCCGTTGACATTAAATATCGTTGCTAGAAGTTTGATGATGAAGAAAGAAGATACCAACTGACTTTGGCATTTTAGGTATGGTCATTTATGCTTTAAAAGTTTGACGTTTTCTTTAAAGAATATGGTGACTAATTACCAGACATCACTCCTCTCTTAGAAATTTACGAGAGCTATGTGGTAGTGAAGCATGAAAGAAATTCTTTTCCATCCAAAAAATCAAGAAGAGCTCAACCAATTTTGGAGTTGGTTCATTTAGACATATGTGGTTCGATCTCTCCCACATCAAATAGTAACAAGAAATATTTCATAACCCTTATTGATGATTTTAGTGGGAAAATATGGATTTGTTTATTGCACACCAAATTGGAAGCTTTTGATTGTTTCAAGAATTTTTGGGTTACGATGAAGATTGAAATTGGAAGAAGAGTTAAGGCTTTAAGAACGGATAGAGGTGGAGAGTTTTGCTCTAATGAGTTTACAAAGTTTTGTGAAAAGAAAGGCATAAGAGGCAGTTGACAGCAGCATATACACCACAACAATACGGTGTGGCTGAAAGGAAGAATAAGATCATTCTTAACATGGTTCGAAGTTTGCTAAATAAAGGAGAAGTTCCAAAAGAATTCTGGCCAAAAGCTATTGTATGGTCAGTTCACATTCTCAACCGAAGCCCTACTTTCTCTGTTAGAGATATGACTCCACAAGAAGTATGAGCGGAAGGAAGCCTGCGACAGACCATTTTAAAATCTTTGGATGCACAGCATATGCACACATTCCTAACGAGAGAATGAAGAAACTTGAGGACAAGAGTTTGAAATGTATGTTCCTTGGAGTAAGTGAAACTTCTAAGGCTTATAAACTCTATGATCCATTGACAAAGAAGGTAGTGATGAGTCGCGATGTGATCTTTGAGGAAAAGAAGATATGGAAATGGGAAAGAAAAGGTCACTGTGAATCAGCAGATTCCTATGGATCTTGAAGAAGAAGTTGAAACCCTATTCAACCTCACTATAAGCATGAAGAGAGCTCATCACAAGCTCAACAAGAAAAATCAATAGTAGAAGAAGATCATGATTATAATCAAAGAAATCCAAGAACAAGAAAGAGACTAGCTTGGATGATTGATTATGAGATGGATTATGACTCAAGTTCTGATACTACTTATTTTGCATTATTTATGGATAATGATTCAATTGTCTTTGAAGAAACTATAAAGAAGAAGAAATGGAGAGAAGCTATGGACAATGAAATCAGATCTATAGAGAAGAGTTAGACTTGGGAGCTAATTGATCTTCCTAAGGGGCGAGAAAAAATTAGAGTAAAATGAGTTTTCAAAACCAAGTTGAATGAACATGGCGAGGTAGACAAGTAGAAGGCACGCCTAGTTGCAAAAGGATATAAACAGAAGTATGAAGTTGATTATAAGGAGGTATTTGCACCAGTAGCACGTCGATACTATAAGGCTCTTATTAATTTCAATTGCAGCACAAAAATTATGGCCTATTTATCAACTTGATGTGAAGTTGGCGTTCCTAGGAGAACTTCAAGAAGAGATACATGTGGAGCAACAAGATGATTTTGTACAAAAAAGTAAAGGGGAAAAAGTGCATAGGTGAGCGCATATTTGGAACTCCATTAGAATTGTACAAAATAAAAGAGCGCACATTTGGAACTCCATTAGAATTGAGTTTGAAGTTGAACAAGGATATTGAAGGGCTAGAGGTTGATAATAAGTATTTCAACCAAATTGTGGAAATTTTGATGTACTTGATCTCAATAAAATTAGACATCATGTATGTTGTTAGCATTATAAGTGGTTACATGGAACATCCAAGAGAAAAGCATCACAATGCGGAGGAACTTTTGATTTGGGGGTATTTTATAATAAAAAAAAGAAAGGATTCGAAGATGATTGACTATACAGATAGTGACTATGCAGGTGATATACATGATTGTAAAAGTACTTCAGAAAGTATTTTCATGATGAGTTCAGAAGCTCTTTGTTGGTCTTCAAATAAGTAGACTATTGTGACACTCCCAACTACAGAAGCAGAGTTTGTGACAACAACATCATGTTCGTGTCAAACAATTTGGTTAAGAAAGATGCTTGAAATTCTTAATCAGAAGCAATCAGGTTCGACGGTTATCTATTGCAATAATATATCAACTGTCAAATTGTCTAAAAATGGTCTAAAAATCCGAAGTAAGCACATCGATGTTCGATTCTATTTCTGGCGTGATTTGTGTAAATAATGCACTATTAAACTCAAACAAATGGCAGAAAGCCGTTCAAACATTAATTAATTAAAACATTTACTTCAATTTCCCATGAACAGTCAAACACATGATCGAAGTCTACTAAACGTACAAACATATGAACAGAAAGAAGAAAAAAAAAAGAAAAAACAGAACACACCAGACACCCAATCACAGAAGCAAATGAAGAGAGAAACATGAGATTTCATATAGCAGTATAGGCATCAGCGTCGTGTTGTTCAACGGAGTGCTGCGAAATAACACTCAAAAGCACAGACGCTCCAAATACTATAGTGATGATAGCAGTGAAGTTCACAAGAAACGCCTCACTCCCGTATTTGTCCACCCCCCCGCTCTCCAGAAACGTCAGCTTCTCTAAGAACCCCAGCGCCGAGTTCCCCACCGCCAATATGTACACACTGATACCCACAACCACATGCCATGGAAGTGATGCTCTTCGGAGATCCGCCGACCCGCCAGGGTAGAAGAATGTCACCAGTCCGTACACCCACTGCACATTCCATTGCATTACAAATTAAATTAAATTAAATTAAATTAAATTAAATTAAATTAAATTAAATTAAATTAAATTAAATTAAATTAAATTAAATTAAAATAGGAAAAGCATATGGTGGCAAACATGTAAATACCTGGACACCATACAGGGCAATTACGCCAATTCCAATCCAGGAATGCAAGCTGTAAAGATTAGGGATCCCGCTTTCATTATGGTTTTTGAATGCTGCCCAGATTCCCACGATGCCCAGTGCCAAAGCGACGCCGTGTAGCACCAAATGGATCACCTTTTTTACTTCTTTTCTCAATGGCAGTGATTTATAACTAATTATTGCTGCAATTTTTTTTCTCTAATTAGTTAATTAACCTAGATTTGGAAATAAATATTTGAAATTTCAAAATATAAAATTGAAATTACTTTCGTTACCTTCTCCTCCTATGATGATCAGTCCGAGTAGCATAAGAACGGGATGAATCTATTCATAAAAATAAAATAAAATTACTTAATCCCAAATTTGTAACGGTGATGTGAAACACTGTTTCAGATTGTTAATGGAAATATTGTAATTTTCAAAAGAATAAGAATACTTTTACTTCTTAAGAAAGAAATCATAAAAAAATGTAGAGGTTAGATTAAGATATAAGATAGGATAAGAACACACCAACAATTCTATATATATATATATCCATTAATGTCGGATGAGCAAAATTTAATAACAATTCTTGCGATCGTTTCTTTCAAGTCAAAAGTTTAAATTTTCGTACCGTGATAAAACAAAATAATAAGTAATTAAATTAATAATTAAAACATTATAAAATGACATAATTCAATTAATTAACGTATATTTTGATTCCTACTCGTTGTTAAGCTGAAATAATAATAATAATAATATAAATATTTAAAGTTAAAATAATTAATTCATACAAATTAGGGTAGATATTAATTCATAACAATAAAAATTTAAACTAATAATTGTATCTACATGAATAATAATGAGAAATAATAATAATAATAATAATAATTTTTTTTTTTTGAAAAGCTATTAGTGAGTACGTTAAATTTAATTTTAAGTCAAATATGGTTTATTACAAATTTTTTTGCATATTTCTAACTTTAAAAAGGAATAAATAAATAAATAAATAAGCGTCATTAGATTTATTTTTTTTGTATTTTAAAAATTATACTTATTTTTTCATTTAATTCTAGCCAAATTCTAAAAATAAAAACTATTTTTTTAGTTTTTAAAATGAGAAATAGATCAAAAATAGTATTTACAAACTAATTTAAAAAAATTAAAATTATAGTTATCAAACAAAATCTTAATTTTTAAATTCCATTGAAACCAAATGAAATAATTTCATTTTAAAAATAATTAAATAGTAAAATAAATGTTTATAATTAATAATGTAATAAAAAAATTAGAAAAAGGGCAAAAGGCTTAATGGGTTAGTGTGAAAAGGAATAGATTTATGATTGCTACTCAATACTTTTATTTTGGAATAGATAAAATATTTGCAGAGTCCTATTTGGACACACAACTAACGCCAATATTTTATACATTATTTTTTATCCTCCATTTAAACCCCCCCAATTTCATTTAATTTTTATTATTTTCTAAATTTTGTAAAACATTAAAAAAAAAAAAAAAAAAAAAAAAAAAAAAAAAAAAAAAAAAAAAAAAAA
>NW_019268533.1:4675320-4778416 GCF_002738365.1 Cucurbita moschata
AAAAAAAAAAAAAAAAAAAAAAAAAAAAAAAAAAAAAAAAAAAAGACTTTGAATAAGTCAAACTCACATTATCCATATTAAAAATAAAAAATTAGTGAATTAATAATTAGACTATAATAAAATAAGAATAAACTCACAACCATTCAAAGAAAACATATTATACTTTTCCCACTTCCTTATCCTTGATTTGATAAATTCGAGGAAAAAAAAAAGTAGAAATTCTGAAAATAATTTTAAAAAATGAAAATAAAATCAAAATAGAGGAAGAAGAACCCTAGCGAAATCGGAGAAATTCGAAATTAGGAAGAAAATAATGAAATATTTGGTTGCTAGAGAGAGAGAGAGAGAGAGGCTTACGTTGAAGATGAGGTTCTTATTGACGGCCTCCCAAGCCAGGCCGCCTCTGAAGTGAACGGCCCAAACGAGGACAAGAATCAGCGCCACGATTGCCAGTACATGACTCACCACAGTGAACGGAAAAGCCTTCACCGGTAGCCCCATACTTTTCTCTCCGCCGCTCTCTCTCTCTCTTTCTCTCTCTCTCTCCGCCGCTCTGGGACTGGAACCAATTCTCGAAGGCTGTGGGTTTTGTTTTGTTTGATGGTGTGGTGTTCGGTTTGGGTTTGACGCCGAAGCCTTGTTTTTAAACCTTTTTGAGAATCGACGTAGATAAGTACGCCACGTGTAGGGTTTGGATTAGTTGGAACTTATTGTCAAGATTGGTCTATATGGAGTACCGTGTCGTTTTGCTCTCCGTTCATCACAGCTAACACTGCCCTGTTTGTTTTTATAACTCGTTCACAGCCATTAATTCAAATGCCCAATCCGAGTAGAGCAGCTAAGCAGGCTCTCGATAAGGGCCCATTTAATTTCAAAACATAAATTTTAAAAAATTCAAATAACCCATTCAAAAATTATATCCTAATTTAAATAATTGTTCAAAATCTAAAATTTTTAGAGTTTGGCTTATTACGATCACGGTACTCACCCACTCGATTTACTAAGTATAAGATAATATTTAACCCACAAGTACACGTGAGACACCACAACTTAATAATTCTTTCGTTTGGAGACTGATCCCATCTATTTAAAATTTATTCTAAAAAGATTCTTCTCATCGTCAATATCTTCACTGGACACCACATTTATAGAAACAATATAAATATCTACGTTTTGTTAACATGTCGAAATGGTATCGTTTTATAGTGTGTTTTATCTTTAAATGATAAATTTGGTTGTTCACCAACTATATGACACTTGTCTAGTCTCAACATTGGTTGGGCACCACTTTTGTGTAGCCACCTTGTGTGTCTGCATGTTGAGGTCACAACCTACTTGTTTTCATAGTATGGTTGTGATACTCCCTTTCACTTAAACTAATTATCGTCCTCAATAGCTTTCTTAGAGGCACAATAGCTGGATTGTGACATTCTCTCCTACTTGATCTTGGCATTGTCCCAATGATAATCTGAATATCGAATTGCTTGCTATCTAATTTGCTAGAAATAAACGTGCCTCAAAATAAATACACAAAACTGTGTATTACTTATGAATATTCCACTCACAACATCAACACGAAAAACTGTCCAATGGCTGTGGAATATCTGATCAAGGACCTATTATGTCTTTCTTTGAAACTTGACCCAAGACTCACTAGACAAATCATGACAAAAACTAGCATTGATATATCCTCGCCTAAACTAAGTGGGGCCAACTTTGCCTCAACATATGTATTCTCTTAGTCGCACATATTAACAACAAAGTTTAATACCATTCTTTATTTTTTAGCTAACTCTTTACTTAGTTATCTCATGGTCGATGCTACATTGATGCTCCTCTTAGTCTTGTTGTAGCCTCATTCTAATATGCCTTTAACATCTAACCCAGGGCTACTTCTCAAGCAAATGTTGATCTTGACATCTCTTGTGAAATCGTCCACTTTAGGCACGAGATAATAGCTCAAGGAATATACATGTACTCACTTTTTGGAGCACTTCTATGGACGCGATCTGCTTCTCTTGTGCTCACTCTTATTAGAGCACTTACACAAGCATCACACCTCTCTCGTGGTCATTCCTTTCAGTGCACGAGCAGATGGCTCAAGAAACACGCGTGTGCTAACTTCTTGGAGCACTTCAATGAGTGCTGCTTGCTTCTTTCGTGCTCACTTTGCTCAGAACACTTCCACAGTCGTCACCCAACTTCTTGGAGCACTTCAATGAGTGCTGCTTGCTTCTTTCGTGCTCACTTTGCTCAGAACACTTCCA
This sequence comes from Cucurbita moschata, assembly GCF_002738365.1. Taxonomy (NCBI): domain Eukaryota; kingdom Viridiplantae; phylum Streptophyta; class Magnoliopsida; order Cucurbitales; family Cucurbitaceae; genus Cucurbita; species Cucurbita moschata. The sequence goes on from NW_019268533.1 coordinate 4,677,588, forward strand.
CAGTCGTCACCCATCTCTCATGTTCATTTCTCTTAGAGCCCTTCCTCAAAAGGCATGAGCTCAAAGTAAGGTTCTCAAGTACTGGCTCAAGACACATCTTCTCCAATAATACTCTTCATTAAGCATTATTAATTCTCATCTGCTACTCTTCCAGCGATATTTTTTCGATAATTATCAACCCAATTCAGTACCCCAAGCTCTTGACAGATGAGTGTGCTTCTAGCTTTATGGATGGGTAAGACTTTTCCCGACTTAAGAAGTCTGGCTTCAACCCCAAAGCTATTTTGATTCTGACTCAAAACTGCCCTACTGAATCAAGCACTCGTAACGCATCTGTGAAATCTTTAATTAACCTTCGAGTTTCTTATTTGACTATCGTATCTAACATTTTTTCATATATATTCAATAGCACCTTCAACAAACTAGACATTGTCTTCTTCTTGATGACGTTGAACGCCACGTTTCTAGATAGCGTCAACTAAATCAACTCTAGAGCCTACCAATTATTGAGTTTCCACCATTTTTCAAGACAACATCAACTAGATCAACCCTTGAGCTACCGATCCTTGAGCTTCCACCGCATTTCAAGTCAGTGTCAACTGGATCAACCTTGGAGTTAACTGATCCTTGAGTTTCCACTACATTTTAGAACAACGTCAACTAGATTAACTCTAGAGCCTACTGATCCTGGAGTTCGACTGCGTTTTAGGAGAGTGTCAACTAGATCAACCATAGAGCTTATAAATCCTTGAGCTTCCACCACGTTTTAGAACAACATCAACTAGACAACCCTTGAGCTTCCATTGTGGTGCAAGAGAGTATCAGCTGGATTAATATTTGGAGTCTACCGATCCTTTAGCTTGCACTGCATTTCAGGACAACATCAACTGGATCAATCATGGAGACTTATGATCTTTGAGCTTCCACTGCATATCTAGGTATTATCAACTAGATCAACCCTAGAGGCTATGATCATTGAGCTTCTATTGCTATGTGATCATGGAATCCGGCTTCACTCTAAACAAGAATACACGAAAATCTTTATGGTATAGATAATCTTCCATCGGCATATTCTAGAAGTTGATCCAAGTTGTGGATCTTTAAGCTTATGCCGCTCCATGGTCATGGAATCCATCCTCATCCCAACACAAGGGTTCATGAAGATATTTCTAGTACAGATAATATCCAATCTACATCATCTAGAAACTGATATCAGATCCATCAAGCTATTCTCCAATAGTTTTCGTACTTGAATAAGCCTTCTCATTCTCCATTTCCAGCAATGTCAAAGCGGAAAACATATAACTTCATTCTCCAAATTTTGTGGTAAAAAAGTTTCATCCTTTGAACCGAGCTAGAATTAAGCTTCTTTTGGCCATTGATGGGTTCGTTCGTCTACGGTGATAGGCGCCCCTGATCCACCCTCATATCTATTGCCATCAACTTCTTTTTTATTATCATCTGCCCCTGGTAACCGCTTATTCTTTCTACTATATCATCTCTCATCTTCATTTGCATCTCCTCCACCTTAATTTTCTCATATGGGTCGTTTTCGTCCACCAACTTCTGTGGGATTCTCAGGTAAGATTTCAACTTTTGGGTTAACTTCGCTTTTGACAGCGTGTGTCGGATTTTTCATGGCTAGGGTAGTTGACATATTCAACTAGAGACCTCTTCTTTTTTAACCTCTGGTTTTATTTGTTAGAATTGTACACCTCACCCACTCGATCTAAACGAAGAACATAAAAAACGAAGAACATAAAAGAAAAAAAAATAAGAATAATAAAAACGAGAAATATACATAGAGACATCAAGATCAAGATTATAACTTCCGATAATAACATAAATTCCATCTTAGAAATTAAATAGGAAAAGAAGAAATTAAATAAGAGAATAAATGGGATAAGATCTTCAATTATTTAACTATTAAGTTTCTTTAACTCTTTACTAAAGTTAACCCATAATTTTGTTTTCCAATGGTTTGATGTCTCCTCGGTAGAACTTTGGAAGGATTTGTTCGAATGTGGAGCGTGTAAATCTATTCTCCTATTTATTTTTTTAAATAGAATCTATTCTTCTATTTAGTTTGTAAGATAGTATCTTACCTATTCTCCTCCTTAATTTCTAAGATAACATCTTATCTACTTTACTTAATTTCTAAGATAACATCTTATCTACTTTTCTATTTAGTTTTTAAGTTGAATTATCTTATGCAGTTTTCCATCTGGTGATACCACATACATGTCTCTTTGCATCATTTTTATTTTATTTTACATGTTCTTCATCTAGATCGAGTATGTGAGTTGTGTGATTTTAACGAATGGTATTAAAGCTAGGATAGATTCTCCACGATCTGTGAAGATAGAAAGTTCAAAGATTGGGATCAAGAAGATTGATGGATCGAATATCGGTTTCTAAAAGATGTAATGTAATGGCCCAGACCCACCGCTGGCAAATATTGTCTGCTTTTGGCTTTCCCCTCGGGCTTTTAAAATGTGTCCACTAGGAAGAGGTTTCTACGCCCTTATAAAGAATGTTTTGTTCTCCTCTCTACTTTTTCATGAATTTTCTAGTGTCCTTATCAACATGAGAACTGCTTTTTCATGAATTTTCTAGTGTCCTTATCAACATTAAAGCATTTAGTATAGGTTGGTGTATACAAAATTGTTATCAGTTATATATAAACATTACACGTACTCAACCAGTCCCAAAGAACATGAAAATGATGCGAGTTCGGTGGGTTTTGTGGGTGAAAACGGTGCAATGAAACTTGGGCATAAGGTTGATGCAAGCATAAGAAAGAACTGGAGCTCAAGACCATGACTTTAGATCCAACGAACGACATAATTCATTTTTGTATAGGCTTGTATTTCTCTGTCATAACTATGGAGTAATTTACTTTTTTATTACTCAATATTTTTTTAATAAGAATTTTCAATAATTATTACACAAATCATGGGTTAGTTATGAATTCAAGTTGATCAAGTTTTAGGAACAAAAATTAGTATGATGTGGGCCCAGTCATGTTTTAATAAGTGTGATACAAATATAAGTTCGGATTTGGTAACATTTTAATTGCTGAGTTTAGTGAAAGCATTTTGGTGTTATGTCAATTTACCATTAATTTCATGTTGACGTGACACTTATTATTTAAAAAGAAAAACGTTCTCATCTTTCTCCTTCAATTCATCCTTGGCCACCATCACCCTCAATCGTCACTTTTTTTTTTTTTTTCTTTTTTTCAATCCACTTGTAGCTACATTTGGTCTAGCCCATTCAGGTGTCACAATCGCGTTCTTATGTAATGTTCGCAAGGGATTGTGCGGCACTCACTCTCACCATGGAATGAATCAATTGATTCAAAATTGTGTCTCCTTCGCCCTGACAATGACGTATACCCAAGAATCTAACTACGCATTGAAAAGAAAATTTTAAAAGACAGGAGTAGATTGAGATTTTAGGAAGAGAGTTTGAAAACAAGATTTGAAAAAATTGAAAAAAAAACAACTATATAGGTATAAGAACAAAGAAAAAAAAATCATCCCAGCTTAAATAGCATATAACTCAGAATAGGAAGAATTGATGACTAGTTGTATCCCCATGTAGTACAATATGAGGCACTTCAGATCTACAGACATACACATGATTCTGCCGAAACGTTACACTTAAAAGATACAATAAGAAAACTATACATCATGAAAGTAGCAAAGGAAAGCAATAAAGTGATACAAGACAAGAGTTTTGGCATGCAACAGGCATGCGGCCATGGGCAACACGACTTGCACAAACATGACTGTGACACTAAGCATCCAAAACACTTCTCCGCTATTCCCAACCATGTTACATGCGGTGTCTGTATTTCATTTTTGGATAGTTTCTATTGAGCTCTTCCAACAACTCCGCTTCGACATGTTTCCAGGTAGATATGGTCGAGTCTCCTATGTGTGTTGCCAATGATGAAAATTCAAAATATAGTTGTCAATCCTCATTTGAAGCATTTTCTTATTTGGGTCTCGTTCATTGTTGAATATGTGGTTATGGTACTCCTTAAATTCTCAATGAAGAAGCAAAGATTTTCTCTTCCTTGTTGTTGATTCATCCCTACTCGATTGAAATAACGTTCTATTTATCGACATGAAGAAATGAGGTTGTAATTTAAGCGAAGTCTTTGAGTGCAATGATGTTATAGTTAGATCACGTAGATGTTGGGATCCCACATAGGTAGCCAGACTATGAATACTTGAAAACTACCTCCAACCAAATAAAGCATAGAGTTCCTTTGGCTTTTTCGGATGTAAAGACTCGAGCATTGATGATAGAAAAGACTCGAAAGCAACAAGAGAGCCCAACTTAGCACCATAGAGTGTAGCTACCCTATGATCCTTTTCTAAGGTCCTTTTCTCGTCCTTAAGTTATAAGGTTACAATCCAATTTTTGAAGTTTTGAATCGAAAAAGGTAAAATAAATAAATAAATAATTAATTAATGATAAAATTTACAAAAATTAAAAACAAATAGCACCATGATAAAAAAAAAGAGGGTGTTTTCGAGTTATTACAAACTAAAAATGAGATTGGGATAAGATACATTTTCAAACAAAACATAAAAACTCAAGACTAGATTGACTTCTCTATGATCGCACAACTCTTGAACGGTCCCCCACCATGATTGACAGCCAATGAACACCTGAAAAAGAAATGTAGAATGGAATGAGTATAAACCCTATCGAGGGTTTGAGATGGATTACTACTCGACTTGCTCTAGACTCTAGGAATTTTGAAGTTTCGATCGGTTCTCTTATATGTCATAGACCCTATTGAGGATTTGAAAGCTATTCATCGGTTCTAACGCTGTAGACCTATTAGACGAACGAATCTCACCTTGGGGTGAATCAACTTCTCTATTCTCATACACAAAGGCTTACATAGCCACAATAGTAAATGACTTGTATCTTGTATTGAGGCATGATCTCATCATCTCATAAGGCAGTATAGTGTTTCGTTTGAACATATTTGTGTAAGGTTAATTAGCGACCCTTCCACTTGAAATACCATACCATCAAACATTTGAGGGAGTGATCCCACGTGCTTGCTAGATACTAAGTCTACCCATGTGGTCTCTCACCCCTCTCAAGATAGGTTTAAAGTACAACAAGCCAGTTCATGAGATCCTTGATTGTTTCCACATATGATAGTGGCAACTAGTCACCTCGACAAACTACACTATCTAGCATAGGCTTTCTCAACGATAATGCTACTATGCAACTACTACATGGCAGGGTGTTGCTAGCACTATGTTGTACTAGAAAGATAGGGCAGAGACTCTAGTGACACTGTTCATACTGCTACTAGGCCTATTAATTAGGGGTGTACATTGAACCCGACAACTCGACTGCTCGAACCGACCCAACCCGATTTATTAGGGTTGGATTAATATTTCAGGTTAGGTTGGGTTAATTTTTTGAAACCGAATAAAATCGAGTTGAATTTCGAATTCATTTAATAAAATTTCGGGTAGACTAAAGTTGAACAAAATCTTATAAAATATATTAAGATTTCTTCAATATTCATGAGTCTTCTAGAGTGGTAATTGGCAATCCTAAGTACAAGTTTGATACATTATTTATAATAAGAACTAACAAACAACTATTCATATATTTTATACTATTTTTAAATAGGTGGTTAATAAATTAACAAATATCCATATACTTTATACTAATTTTAAATACATTATTTATATTGTATTTTTGTCTTTGATTATGATAGGTTTATTAATTAGGATTAATTATTTTAAAGATTGTGTTCAAGAAGATTAATAGATTATACGTATATTTGAGTAATTTAAAGAACATTGTTTTCATGTTATGAATTTTTAAATGAACTTTTTTTTAATATGAAAATTTATTGTCTTTTGCGTTGCCTTTGTGTTGACTATTGTGAATGTTTTTTAATAATTCTTTTTATTTTTTATCTATCATTTTTGTTATCAACTTGGTAAAAAATAAATAATTTTAAATATTGAGTTTTATCGAAAGTTGTTCAAAATACTTCGACTATATTAATACTATAGCTTCTATATCAACATTTAACACGAAAGTGAGGATTTTTTTTATTATTATTTTATAATTTTTTTTACAACTAAAACACGGGACACAAAATTTGATTGGTAAGAAATTAGTTTCATTAGATCTTTATCAACCGCTTGAAGATTTTGTTCTAAAATTCAGGGTAATTCTATGTTCTAATTTATTTATTATTTCTTTGTTATAACCTACCTTGTTATATCACAATTTATATTTTTATGATATTTTAGAGTCTTCCAATTTCATTAATGCCTTATGAATGTATATAATAAAATAATGTAAAATTCACAAGAATAAAGGTAATTATACACGGTTACAAACAACAAGTAATAAGTAAATTATTGATTCCACAAAAAACTTATCTTTTTTTGTTAGTTTTATTGCTAGAAATGAAGTGAGTTTTTGGGTAACATTCAAATGGTGCTAATCATTTTAAACTAATTAAACCAAATTAACGAGAGTGTTACTATTGTCGAAAGACAGAAAATGATAAGAAAATCAACAATAATAAGGAAGATTCGGCTAAGAGAGATTAAATAGATAAGTTGTTGAGTTTTGTGGTAGATTTTAGTTTCTTTTAATAGATTCTAAGTCCACTCCTAAGGGTCATGATGCATGGTGATTACTTCCCTAATCGTTTCTTAATTTCTATTAACAAGACTCGAGAAGAATTATTCATAATCCTTGTATTACCTTCAAGTATATTTGCAATGAAACTAGAGTATTAAACAGGATTTTATTGCTTCGTCTCTTCTCCCGAAGAAGAAAACAACTATGTATGTAAAGTAGCTAATTAAACACACATGTAAATCACTACCAATAACTCTTTAATAAATTAAAATCATACCGTCAACATACTTAAACTGCATAAAACTCTCTCGCCTCCCCTATAAAGTTTAGCTCTCCATACAAATTGAATTAAACAAAGGAACCCATCTCAATCATATTAAATTTATAGAATAAGAAAAGAGAGTAAAGAATTAGAAATTTGTCCAGCTTTGTTGCGGTTCTTCAATGGAAGTTCCCCCCTTGAGCTCTCACATCCACCTCTTTACCCTAATCAATCATTCTTGGTCTTTTTTTCCTTCTGCTGTCAATAGCTGCTGGATTAGGGTTTTCTCTTCTTCATCTCGGATTTCATAGCAGTTCACTACAGCAGAGGTTGGTGCTGTCTAATCCAAAAATCTATTTTCTAAAGTGTGGCTCTCCTCTTTTTGTAGGTATCATTTTTCTTTTATAATGTTTGTTTCTACTCACTTGGGACTGAGAAAGGATAAAATCGTCCATCCACGATGTTTTTAATTTGGAAGTCAATGACTCATTGTATTGCTGATGTGGATTAAAATTTCCCTGTCATCCCCGAAAAGTTTGTTTTTCGTATTGCTTCAGCATCAGAGTCAGCAATTTATTTCCAAATTTGCAAGCAGTGTTGTTTCCAAATTTGCTACAGTATCATGGTTCAACATAAATGTTATGAAATTTTACCAAATAACTCAATTAAGTGTCCAATTAAGCTCGATTGATGCAAATTGATCTTCTTTTCAAACCAAAATTGACTATTTCAGGTATACTAATTAGAATAAATGAAATAATTAATGAGAAAATTGTGAGTATGAGTGCAAAGTTAATTATAAAAAAACTTATATAACTCTACTTTTCGAGAGTTATCAGTCATGCATGAATAAGTGTCTTAAGTAAAATATTTTTTGTAGTATTTTTTATTTTTGTTATGTATACTTTGTTTAAACTAATTATTTTTATTATTTTTTAATTTCAGAAACTATCATTATATTTTCCATGCTGTGAGTGTAACCAATTGCTCAACTGTCAATATTTAATTGTCTTTAGTTCTATTTAGGACGTTAACAAGTTAACTTGTTGTTGTTGAATAATTCTGAATGATTATAGATTGATTTTAATTTGTTTGTGAACTTCTAATATATATATATATATTTTATCTAAAATTGTACTTAATGATTATGAATTTTCGATAAATAAAAGTTTTTTAAAAAATTAATTTTTTTAAGAACAGGACAACCCAACTCCAAATTTTTTTTAAAAATTAGACAATCCAACTAGAAAATAGAAGGATGGATTGTGAAAATTTTAAGATTGGGTTGGGTTACCGATCCAACTAACACAAATTTTTAGTTTGGTCTACAAAATTTCCTCAATCCAACCGAATCTGATTCATGTACACTCCTATTATTAAGCTTTCTTAGTCGTTCTTGTCATGGAGGTTGACTAGGTTCTTAGAGGGTCTAGGCTGTTTTTAAATCTCATTTCACATTTTAAGGCCGTTAACGACTAACTCCTTAGGACTAATCCAATTTCTGAAAACAGTAAGGTCTAGACCTCTGATCGCCGCTCACGATCCTAGAGTGCTTGATCTACTGGAAATGTACTGACTTAAGGCAACATCGAAACGACCTAGCTCTAGCGCCCTAATCTTAACATTGTTTACTCATGCATGCTCTGTTAGGGAGAAAATTCTATCAATCACCTAAAGCACCGAATAAAATAATCTAATCATTCATGCAAACTCAATGGGGAGATAACATCCACAATCACAGAACAAATATCACATCCCATCCCCATTCTAACAAAACGAAAGCATTAAAGTCAACAAGCATTCCAAATTTTCATCCTAGGGGCAATTCATAATTTTACATAACATACATAGCATTTTCATCTAAATTGTCCGATCTACACTCTCAATCATGCATATTTTAGCCACACAAGGTAGGATATACTCACATGCTAGCATGTCCTAGTGATCGCTACAAGTATTGCCTATGCTATGATCACTTACTATGCTTAAATGTAACTTAACATGGAATTTTATAGTCTTGATTATACTATTGAGTGTAATATAATGATTGACCTAGTTGTGTTTATTAATATTTTATGTTGCCAAATTGTATGCTTACGATGATACGTAATATGATGGGAGTTGCGTAGTAAGTACTAGACTTAAGAAAAATTATTATAAGGGGCTAAACTAAATGTAGCTGTAAAATGACTAAAATGCCTCTGTAATTATGTACCGTTGACTTATGACCAAAATAACCTCTAAATTACATGAAATTTAATGAAGAGTCTTATTTTATGGTTAAAGGGATTATATAAAGTTATAAGGCCATTGAAATATGTTGAAGATTTATATCAAAATTTGGGTTAGTAAATGACAAATACTCCTAGGAGAATTCTAAAATGTTTTCAAGACGTTAAAATACACAAAATACTACAAAAATTTATATGAGACTCATTTACAACATTAAGGGTAAGTATTGTTGGATGAAAGTTTCCCACATTGGTTAATTTAGGGAATGATCATGGGTTTATAATCTAAGAATACACTCTTCATTGGTTGAGGCCTGTTGGGGAAGCCCAAAGCAAAGCCATGAGAGCTTATGCTCAAAGTGGTGGACAATATCATACCATTGTGGAGAGTCGTGTTCGTCTAACATGGTATCAGAGCCATGCCCTAAACTTAGCCGTGCCAATAGATTGGCGCCATGAGAGCTTATGCTCAAAGTGGACTATGGTAAGTTGTCATGAAAATGTATTGTCATAACCATTTTGATTAATATTCTCATTTATTTTGGTTATTAACTCTCTTTATTTCATAACTATTTTGATTAATATGCTCATTTATTTTGGTTATTAACTCTCATTTGGTTGAGAATTAGTATTGTTATGCCTTTATAAAAGCTTGTCTATCATTGTTTTGAGGTGTGGAGTCAAGTGGAGTCATTGTCATTTTGTATTTGCGTAGAGGCAATTGGGGGAACTTTTGTTGAGAGACTTTGTAGCGTGATAGTGAGAGATATATTTGTAAACACTTTGGTTATGGTGATTAGCTACACCGGCGGATGTAGGAGAACTTCTCTCTCCGAACCAAGTAAATCTTTATGTCTCTTTGTTTAATTTCTGTTTGTGGGTGTGTGGGTGCGATCGATCTTTGCTTTTGCTTCCGCTACAACAATTGTGTTTCAAAGAATTTTTTGTTGTGCTATTCCGCTACAACAATTGGTATCATAGCATTTTTTATTGTGGTATTATCGCACAACAAGTGGTATTAGAGCATTTTGGTTGTGGTATTCTGGGGGTACAACAAGTGGTATCAAAGCGTCAGATTGTGGCATTTGGGGTATGGTGAAAGACTTAACCCTATCAACCACTAAATGTGCTCACACTCACCATCAATTATTAAAGATAAATTTCTCATTGCAAGCATGTTTATTTATTCTTGGAAATCATATTTTTCAAGAAATGGTAATTATCTCCATCCATTTGGATTTTGTTGCCATTGGTTGCTCAAATTAATCTTTGAGCTTGCACAACTCGATATAAAAACTATTTTTTTGCATGGAAATTTGGGAGAAGAAATATATATGACACTGCAATTTGGTTTTCGAGTAGTTTTACAACAACATTTGGCATGTATATTGAAGAAATCTTTGTATGGGCTATTGGTGATATTTGTTCTTGGAAATCATATTTTCAAGAATTGTGATTGTCTCCATCTATTCCAATTTTGTTGGCTTTGAATGCTCAATTTAATTTTGAGCTTGCACAACTTGGTATGAAAAACTGTTTTCTTGTATGGAGATTTGGTAGAAGATATATATATGATGCCGTCATTTGATTTTCGAGCAGTTGAGCTGTTAGGGTCGCACAACAATGCACACACTCGATATAGATGAACACAAAGAACAGGATAGAGAAAATTGCAAGGAGAACTCTAGCTAAAAGAATTTGTATTGATGAGTATGTATAAGAGAGAATACAGAGAATAGAAAAAGTACATTTTCAAATCTCTACCGATATATATATATAGTTCAGTTTACTATATATAGCTTTACCAGATTTAACCATCTACTATATATAGCTATTTACCATATATAGCTTTACCGGATATAGCCGTTGACCAAGCTATAAATAAGAGAGCAGACTTCATAACCTAACAATTCTCCCACTTGGAGTCTGATCCAGTCAACCAAGAATTTCATTCTCAAACGATCACTCCACCATCTCAATTAAGGCTTTGCATAACCTTAATTTTCTAACATCAACACATTTTGTCAACATGTCTGCTGGATTCTTTGCACCCTCTATCTTCTTCAAACACATATCGCCTTCTTCCACTAACCTATGAGTGAAATGGTACCGCCTTCTAATGTGTTTTGTCCTTGAATGATAGACTGAGTTTTTCACCAACTGTATGACACTCTGACTATCTGTATAAAGAATCTTCTTGCACTGCTTCCTGCCTAATTCTTCTAGATAGCCTGTCATCCATATCATCTCCTTTCCAGCTTCAGCTATTGCCACGTACTCAGCTTCAGTAGATGAAATGGCAACGCATTTCTGAAGCTTGGACATCCAACTCACTGCTGTTCCATCTATAGTATAGATATATCTAGATATGCTTTTGCTAGAGTCTACATCTCCACTCAGATCAGCATCCACAAAACCTTGCAGAACTACTTTGCCATTGCCATAACAAAGTGAAGTATTGGATGTACCTCTTAGATATCTCAGAAGTCACTTCAAAGCTTCCGAATGTTCTTTCCCTAGATTTGCCATGTACTTGCTAACAACTCCCACTACATGTGTTATGTCAAGTCTAGTGCAGGCCATAGCATACATCAAACTCCCAACTGCGGAAGCATACGGAACTGATGCCATGTGCTCACGTTCCTCAACTATCTTGGGAGATTGCCCTTTTGACAATTTAATATGATTTGCCAAGGGAGTAGTCTTGAGTTTAGCGTCATTCATCTTGAATTTGGACAACACCTTCTCAATGTACTGCTCTTGGGATAGATTTAATGTGCCAGTAGATCTATCTCGAGAAATTCTCATCCCAAGAATCTGCTTTGCTGCACCCAAATCTTTCATCTCAAATACTGAAGACAAGCTTGCCTTAAGGTGGTTTATCTCCCTCATACTTGATCCAACAATTAGTATATCATCCACATACAAGAGTAGAAACACATAAGAATCAGTGTATTTCTTGAGGTAGCAACACTGATCCTTTTCACTCCTGTGGAAACTACTCTTGCACATGAAGAAGTCAAACTTCTTGTACCATTGTCTCGATGCTTGTTTCAGTCCATATAAGTTCTTATTGAGCTTACACACCATGTGCTCCTTGCCTGGAGCTGCAAACCCTTCTAGTTGTTGCATATAGATCTCCTCATCTAGATCTCCATGTAAAAACACCATGTGCTCCTTTACATCCATTTGCTCAAGGTGCAAATTCTCTGATGCAACAATACTCAGCAGAATTTGGATAGTAGTTAATTTCAAAACTGGAGAAAAGATCTCAGCATAATCAATGCCTTTTCTTTGTGAATATCCTTTAGCTACTAACTGAGCCTTAAACCTCCTTCTGCCATCTGGTTCAACCTTGATTCTAAACACCCATTTGTTCAACAGAGCTTTCTTTCCTGTAGGCAACTCAGTCAACACCCACGTATTATTCTTTTCAAGTGAGCTCATCTCATCATCCATGGCTTGCTCCCACTTAGTTGAATCTTCCACTTGTAGGGCCTCATTAAAGGACTCTAGTTCTCCTTCGTCAGTCAGCAACAGATAATGTAAGGAGGCTGAATATCTATCTGATGCTTTGATAGTTCTGGATGATCTCCTCAACACCTACTCAGGTGTAACTTGCTCCACGTCTGGTTCTTCAGCAATAGGATCAGGAGTTTCTTAAGCTTCTATTGTAACATCACTACGTGAATTTTCCTGCCACTCAAGTTCAACTCCTTGTACATGACATTTTCATCAAAGGTCACATCGCAGTGTCTTAGGATTTTCATATTTTTCTCATCCCAAAACCTATATCCGAACATGTTAGAGTCATAGCCTATGAAGTAGCATTTCACAGCCTTAGCATCAAGTTTATCTCTCTTCTCTAGATCAACATGAACATATGCAGTACAACCAAAAGTTCTCAAGTGAGAGTACTTGAGTTCTTTTCTTGTCCATACTTCTTCGGCAATTTGAACTTCAAGGGTACTGACGGCCCTTTATTAATCAAATATGCTGCTGTGTTCACAGCATCAACCCAGAATGTCTTTGGTAGTCCAGAATGAATCCTCATGCTTCTTGCTCGCTCATTCAATGTTTTGTTCATCCTTTATGCAATACCATTTTGTCTTGCCTTACTGGGAATTGTTCTTATTAATCTAATTCTCTCAGCTGCACAAAATGTTATAAACTCTGATTTGTTGTACTCTCCTCCATCGTCAAACCTCAGGCATTTGATCTTCAAGCTGGTCTGATTTTCAACTTCAGCTTTCCACTTCTTGAAGGTGGTAAACACATCTAACTTGTGTTTCAGAAAGTAAACTCATACCTTCCTGCTGAAGTCATCGATGAAGGTGACGTAGTACCTTGATCCACCAAGTGATGAAACTGGAGATGGTCCCCAGACGTCTGTATGAACCATTTCCAACCGCATTTTCTTCGATTCTCTGGTAGCCTTTGTGAAACTAACTTGTTTCTGTTTGTCCATAACACAGCTCTTACAAAGACCCATATCAACAGATTTTAAGCCTTCTAAAGCTCCTTTCGCAGTCAACATCTTCATTTCTTTGACGCTCATATGTCCAAGTCTATTGTGCCATAGACTTGAATTGGAAGCACTCTTAGCAGCAGTAGTCATGTTTATACACTCTGCAGTAGTGTATAAGTGTAACGGTAAGGGTTTCAAACAGGCAAAAAAAAAAAAAGAAAGGGAAACGCCTCAAATCTCGCCGGAAATTGTGGAATTTCCGGTGAGGCATGCCTTGCTAGCCAGGGCATATTAATGTGCATTAAACCCTAGGTACCTTAGTAGCCGTCGTTTCCTTTTTGAGTCCCTGTCATACCTGTGAGGGAGGAGCCGAAGGGTTTAGGTGAGGGATCAAAAACGTCGCGAGACTTCAGATCGGGTTGGGAGATTAATAACGCCGCGAGCTTTAGGTAGGAGCAAGCGCCAGTGTACGTCAGGCAAGGAGGGACAAACGCGCTACCAGAGATGGACGAACGACGACACTTCCACAGGTGACAGTAGCCAAGCCTGCGATTAGGGCTATTGAGGCGTTCGGGGCGAGGAAGACGAAGCGGCGGGTGCGGGTCGACCCTTGGCATTCCACGGTTCTTCTCGGCTGGCGTGCAGCCCACACCTTGTAGGTTGCACTCGGGCACCACCATTGGGCCTCGTTCCTTTTCGGCTCAAACCAGAGGCGCGCCCAAAAACCCTGCTCGTTAGGGTTCTTCGCAGCCCGTCGATTTCGGCTCCACCGGCGGCTCGGCTAGGTCAGCTCGACAGTACGGCTTGGCGGTGCGACTCGGCGGCTCGACATCCGAATAGTATATCGATTTCTAGGTTTTTGACTCTTTTAGAGCCACTCCCACCCTTGTTTCAGCCATCTGAGGTCAGTATAACTTCATTGTGATAAAATAGCTTGTGATAGGGACGTACCTTAGTAGCTAGGCATAAGAGCTAGTTGTGAAAGGGCTCGAAGTGTATCATGTTATCTTATAGGAGGTAGTTAGGCGCCAAAGTTAGCATTGTGGGTGACTTCGGCCAAGGCCAAGGAGGTAAGTAACCTTACTGTTGGCGTTAGATATGTATGTATGTTGGTGCGTGCCTTGTGGCCCTTGCTCGCACCATGTGTGTTGTTGATGTATGCTAGGTTAGATGTTTCTTGTAGCAAAATGCTATGTATGCCATGTTTATGTATGTGATTCTTGCAGTGAAATGCTTTGTATGTCATCATGTATATGACGGTTGTGACACGGTTTGCTACCCTGTGTGTATGAGTTTGATTGACATGTCATGATTGTAATGAGAACCCTGCATGCCATGAAGGAGATGACTAATACGCTATGCTATGCATGCTCGATGTTGACCCAGTTATGCAATGTAATGCGATGAGGGGATGGAACGTTGTAGGCGTAATGCCATGGAAGTAAACCTTAAGAACCTCATACATGCTATGGTTATGTACTTGGGGCACTCCTCCGTTATGCTACTGATGGTATGGACGCGTATATTTGATATTGTGTTCGCCACGATATCATACAGGCCCTCCTTTGTCCGTGGCGTCCGGTATTGTATGTCATACATACCCGACCAAGCCAGGCCCAGGGGGTTTGCTTGCGAGCTCCCTTGGTGGGCCCACAGTCACACATGTGGGCCATTTGTGGGAAAGTACCATGCATCCACCCCCGCCCGGACAAAGCAAGGGACTAAGGCCACGGGAAGGAATGGAAGACAGACCCCTCTCTTAGTTTCTCTCTCTTAACACTTGTGCTCATGTAGGTGTATTATGTGCGACATGTATGTGTATTGTGTGCGACTACTTGTATTCAGATGTATGATTATGTGCTTAACCCCAACAGTGGGGCGACTTACTAGGTATTTTATATAATACTCAAGCCACGTGCTACCCGTATTTTCAGGTAAGGGCAAGGCTCCCATGTACGGCTGACGGTGGATGCTGCGAAGGCCATGGAAATCTTGAGGAGAGTTTGTAGTGTCGTAGGAGCCTTGTTGGATTCTTTTGGGTTCATAGTTATTGCAATTGTTTCCTCTAGTTCTCTGTTGTTTATTTCTAGGTTAGGTTGTCGTTATTGACTTCCCCAGGTATGATCTGCTTATAATAATGAACGCATTGTGGTTATTGAGACTGTCTTACATGAACTCTTGTTCTGTTGATTATGCAAGTATAAGGTAACGTCACTAATTAGGTTAGAGAAAATTAGGGGCGTTACAATAAGGTTCCGAATTTTGTGCCACATGCAACAACCATGGCGCCTTTCACAATCTTCCACGAACTCTCTCCAAACTCTGCTGCATAGTCTGTGCTATCCAACTGACCAATAGAGATCAGGTTCTTCTTGAGACCAGGAATGTATCTGACATCTTGTAATATCCACTGATTTCCTGCTGAAGTTTGTATGGAGACATCTCCCTTCCCTTCAATCTCCAAGGTTTTGTTGTCAGCAAGATATACCTTCCCCAAATTTCCTGATTTAAAATTTCGAAACAATTCCTTACTTGGAGACGAATGGAACGATGCACCTGAATCCAAAATCCAGGAATCCGTTGGGCTGTCCACACTAGGGATTAAAACGTCCTTAGTATCTTCTGTTATATATATAGAATCATCATCTTCAGATTTATGATTCTGCTTCTTCTTCAGTTTTGTACAATCTGTTCGAAAGTGTTCTTTCTCCCACCGCTCGAACACGTTACGTTGGGTTTGTTTGGAGATTTTTCCCGGTTCTTTGATTTTGATCGCCCATGTTTGTTTGAGCTCTTTGATATACTTCTTCCCCTTCGATCAACACTGAGAGCATTGCCTGATTAATCTCCAGTTTCTCGTTTGCGAATACTTTCGCTGAGAACTACATCTCGAATTTCATCAAACTTCAGTTTATCAGATCCTCGGGAACTACTGATTGCGGCAACAGTATCCCATGACTCAGTTAAAGATGACATCAAAATCAACGCTTTAATTTCATCTTTGAAATTAATTTCCACCGAACTCAGTTGACTTACAACCATATTGAATTCATTTATATGATCAGCAACAGATTCACTTTCAAACATCTGTAGATTGAACAATCTCCGCATCAAATACACCTTGTTCATAGCTAACGGTTTTTCATACATATTTGACAGCGCCTTCAATAGATCTGACGTGGTCTTCTCCTTGATAATGTTGAACGCCACGTTTCTAGATAGCGTCAATCAGATCAGCCCCAAGGCTTGTCGATCCTTGAGCTTCCACTGTTCAGTGGTCATGGTATCCGGCTTCACCCCCAATAGGGGTTGGTGAAGATCTTTCTGGTACAGATAATCTTCAATCTACATCTTCCAGAAACCGAAATCAGATCTATCAAACTTATCAATTCCAATCTTTGAACTTTCCATCTTCACAGATCGTGGTGAATTTCGCCTAGCTCTGATGCCAATTGTTAGGGTCGCACAACAACGCACACACTCGATCTAGATGAACACAAAAAAATGATAGAGAAAATTGCAAGGAGACCTCTGGCTAAAAGAATTTGTATTGATGAGTATGTATAAGAGAGAATACAGATAATAGAAAAAGTACATTTTCAAAGCTCTACCGGACGGACGGGATATATATATAGTTCAGTTTACTATATATAGCTTTACCAGATTTAACCATCTACTATATATAGCTATTTACTATATATAGTTTTACCAGATTTAACCATTTACTATATACAGCTATTTACCATATATAGCTTTACCAAATATAGCTTTACTGGATATAGCCGTTGATCAAGCTATAAATAAGAGAGCAGATTCCATAACCTAACATGAGAAACAAATTTTGGTACGTAGATTGAAGAAATCTTTGTATGATGTGAGGTATGTCCTTAACAAAGAGTTCTTAATTTGATATCTCTTGGTGTCTTGGATGCGAATGGTTATCGTATCACTTTGGAAGGAGGAAATTTGAAAGTAACTTGTGGAACTTTGGTGATAACTAGAGGGACTAGAAGAGGTTGCATATACTACCTTAATGGAACCACGATAATGGGGCATGCTACTGTGGTACATTCAAAAGAACAAAATATATCAAAACTATGACATTATGCGACTTAGGTATGCGAGTGATTTGGATAAGCGTCGGTCCACTACTGGTTATCTGCCCACAATGACTGATGGACCTATTTGTTGGCGTTTAATATTGCAGTTTACTCTTGCATTTTTTTACCACCAAAACACAGTATATGACTGTCATGGTAGCTTTTAAAGAAGCTATTTAGATGCATGGTTTGGTTAATGACTTGGGTATTTCTCAGGAACACATAGATGTATTTTATGATAGCCAAAGTGCTATTTGTTTGTCGTAGAACCAAGTCTATCATGCTCGTACCAAATATATTGATATCCGATTTCATTTTGTTCGAGAAATTATTAATGAAGGGAACATTCGTTTATTGAAAATTGGAATTGCTGATAATTCTGCAGATATGCTGATAAAGGTAGCTGCTCGTGAAAAGTTTTGACATTGTTTGAATCTGGTGAATGTTGGAAGGAAGAAGTAACATGTTGATTTGATGGCAATCAAACCAGTTATCTGCTTTGGGGTTCGGTTATCTACCTTGGGATCTTCTGAAAAGGTAAAGATGGTTGTAAATTGTCATAAGATGTACTGTCATAACCATTTTGATTAATATTCCCATTTATTTTGGTTATTAATCCTCGTTTAGTTTATAACCATTTTGATTAATATTCTCATTTATTTGATTCATGTAGGAGAATAGTATTGTTATGCAAAGGCTTGTCTATTATTGTTTCGTAAGTGTGGAGTCAAGTGTAGTCATTATCATTTTGTATTTGACTACAGACAATTGGGAGAAAATTTTGTTTAGAGATTTTGTGGTGTGAGAGTGTGTGAAATACACTTGTAAACACTTTCGTCATAGTGATTGGTTACCTCCGGTAGATGTAGGAAAATTTCTTCTCTCCGAACCATGTAAATCTTTTTGTTTACTTCCTGTTTGTGAGTTGTGCGTGCGATAGATCTTACTTTCGCTTCCACTACAACAATTGAGTATCCGCTGCAAGAAATTGTACATTTAATAGCTATAAAGGCCTTGAAAAAACAAACAGTTCCAACCAAGTTTCATTTAGTACTTTTTTTTTATTTATCGTTCCATTTTTATTTTGATGCTCCTTCCTTCCAGCTCTCTTGCCCATTTTTATTTTAATAACTTTGGTTGTGTTTCTTCTCTCTCAATACAAAATTTCAAAACCCTGAGCTTCAATTTGTTGACCATGTCACTACGAATGTAATCTCCAAACATCCATGTCTAGTATTCGTCAAATATGATTTGTCACTCCTTTTGTCGATGAACTTTTGCTATGTGTTTTCAATTCGAGGGGAATGGTGAGATGAACCAGTATTTTTTTTTTCAATTTTTTCATGCTTGACCTACTTCTTCTTTTTCTTTGATTTTTTATGGTTATCTTTATATGTCTTTTACCTTTAATAATGGTGGCCTTTGAACCCTATTTTCTTTGATTTGGCTTTATAGGTGTTGAAATCACCGTCCAAAATTTGTGTTTTGAGCTTAATTTGCGGAAGGGCTTAGATTGATAAGGCTTCTAATGGGTGGAGTCTAAGTGGGTTGCTTTGATTGTGTGCTATGACAATGATTGATGAGAGGAAATTGTAATGGAGCAGAGTGCGGTTAAAAAGAGCCAAGGAATTGGTCACATTGTGCCTGAAAATGAGACTTTTTGCCATTTGATTGAAGAACATGAACGTGAGAGTAGCTTGAGCTCTAAGTTTCTTACATCGAAGACCATAGGGCTTGAGAAGTACAGTCACAATGGCTCTGAGGACTCATCTTCCCCTTCTTCATTGAGTTAGTCCACTCAAAAGCTAACAAACCCGATTGTATTAGACTTAATCTTGCTGACAATGAAGAAAAAAAACTACATAGATAATATGAAGTTGGAGAAGAAAATATCTTCATCATGTAATTTTGACCCTCTTTCCTTTTTGGGGTTTCTTCATATAAACTGTAATAATCTTTTAATGTTGTGTGAGGCTACAGAGATTGAGATGATGAAGGAAAGATTTTCTAAACGGCAGCTTGGAGAAGATAAGCGGAAATGGGGTTTGTACAACATTGGCTATATCTAATGCCATTAAAAAATCTTTGTGGTATGCTTTCTCTCTTTTCCACTCAGTGCCTAATATTCTATCTAGGAGTGTAATGTTGATTTCCTTCCTCATTGTTTTGTTATAGGCACTTTGTTTAGGCAATTGTAGCGATTAGAACCTATTCCACAAGCGAAGAAAGTGTGGTGGCGAAGGGAGATGGATTGGCTTCTTTGTGTTAGCGATCACATTGTCGAGTTGACGCCTACTTGGCAGACGTTTCCTAATGGAAGCAAACTTGAGGTACTACATAACTTCAAACAAGCTCTTTATGGCAGTATGAGCTTTGTTTTTTAAGTATGACGTTTACGCCTGTTCTATTTATTTTACCCTCCAAATTGCCTTCATAGTTTTATTGGTATAACTAAATGTCAATATGATTGTGAATGCAATACGAATACATTCATATATAAAAACATTAAAAGTATATAATGTATGCATTTGTAATGGGTTGAATCTTGGATTTAAGATGTTATAAGTAAATTTTGCAAATACATACTAAAAGCTTCCCCATCCATTCTCAAAAGCTTCAACAATCAATTCTCTCTTGGGTTCTATGTTTGAGTTGGATTTTTTTTATGTTTGAGTTAGATTTTTTTGTTCAATACAATCAAAGAACGGAACTACATCCAGAATGTGAAAATGGGAGAGTTTATATGCTTAGGTATTTGTAAAGCATCAAATTTTTATGAGATTTTTTATGACCCTTCAGGGTTATAGCGCGCAGACCACCCTCGAATCTTTATGTTAATCTTCCTGCTCTTCGAAAACGGGACAACATGCTTCTTGTATGATCATCAATGTTCACTTGTCTCTGTGTTACAATCACTTCGGATCTATTTTGAATTCGATAAAATAAACTTTCACTACAACAAACAATGAGTATGATAGCTTACGAAAAATGCTACCGTAGACTTTTTATAGCATTTTTCGTACGTCGTGATAGCCCATATTTTTAAAAGTCCAAAACTTTTTATAGCGTTTTTTTATAACTATAATATATGTTATAATATAGTATGAATTTGTAGCTTTTATCATGAAAACATTTTATAGCCATTTTTATTAAGCTATAATATGTTTAATATAGCTAAAATAGTATGCTATCTTTATTTTTAACTTACAAAAAAATGCTATAATATATTATTTATAACTGAGTTATAATATGTTTAATATATTATTTATAACTTAGTTATAATATGTTTAATATAGCTAAATTAGTATGTTATCTAAAATGCTATAATATATTATTTATAACTTTAATTTTATGTTATATCTAGGTAATAAATCATTTATAATTATTTTAATTATAAGCATATTGATAGCATTTATTTTTCTTATATAAATTCCTTTATATCTTTGGATCATTTCTATACTAGTTTTTTTTCCTCTACTAATAAGGATATTTTACAACACATTAAATAAATAAAAAATATTCATTCTTAATTGAAGTTCTTCCCCCTTAGAAAATAAAGAAGTTTCAACTATGCAAGATAAAGTTTTTGTCCAAGTACAAAAAAGAAAAAAAATATATATATATATATAAAGTAGTTCACAAAATACAAAATTCACGTAAGTTTGACTTCAAGTTTATCGTAATCAAATCCATCCTTGGCATGAATTAGGCATGCATCATTTTATTCACCTATATAAATATACAATATATATATATATGAATATATAATTATGTGCACACTTTAATTAACTATTGAAAAAATTATTTCATTAATTTAAATAAATAAACTTTAAAAATCACATACCGATAATCACTTTGTCGCATGGCCAAGCAACTGTACTACCCACAACTTCTTCAATACATGTCATTTCCGATGTAGGCCGCCACAAATAGGCATTGCATTTCCTTGGTATATCAACTCATACTCTAATAGCATGCGGTCCAATAGGGATGTGATGAACAAGAGTAGCTGGATCATTAGAAAACCATCGTCCTTCTGCAACAATCTCTCTCGAGTCATGCCAATCTAGTAACTTGCACTTAATTTGAGTATTATGATTGATGCTCTACAAGAAGAAAAATAAAAGCATTGAAAATTTGATAGTAATAATAAAATCAATAATTTTATACGTTAAATTAGAAAATCAACTTACCGTAGGAGAAGGTATTGTCAAATTTGAATGAATATTTGTTGATTTTTGTATACTTCCAATACCATTAGAGGCTTCCTCGATTAGGTCAATTTATAAAAATTTCAATTAAAATATATATGGAATAAACTCATGAATGTGAAGTTTATATAACTTAATTTTAAAAAATGTACCGGTTTCTTTATAAAACTTGAGAACATTGATTTCATTTCCATCATTTCTTCCCTCATCTTCAAATATTCTTCCTCAAAGAGTCATGTATCTATTTTCTTGTTGAGACAAAAGAGACAATTTAGAACGAATCACTCCAAATCTAAGTCCTCTTACATGCCCACAATCCGGTCCAAGAACTTTACTCAAGGCATCATCAACAATATTATTTGATGAAGTTTTTGTCTCAACCTCGGCTTGTTCAATACGTTCCTACCAAGAAAGTATATCAAATATATAATTCAATTGTCCATAATTGCTTCACACACCTTATAAGTTAACAGACATGATCAAAAACATCTCAACAGAGTCAATTGTTTGTTCAGAATGCTCATACTAATAAAAAAACCACTTCAACCGCCCATTTCATTTACATTATAAACAAGAGATATCAACGAATACAATACTTCCAAACTTTTCACATATCCAATAAAGTATAAAAAAAAGAGTCATTTTCAAACAAGTTTAACATGTTATAAGAAAAAAAAATCAAATCAAGTACTTTTTCAAAAGTTCCCCAATAAGAAACCACTTCAACCACCACTTTCACGTACTTCATAAACAAAGGATATCAATGAACATAATACTTGTAAACTTAAAAATAAGTAATTTTCAAACAAGTTATACATACGAGTGTCTCAGCAACTTGTGAATTCACCGGTTGTCCATCCTTCTTTGTGTATCCTTGAGATCGAAGTTGGATCCGAAGAACTTTTCTTCTGCAAAATAAAATAAATATACTAAATTCACACATATAACATGAGAATAGAATAAAACTACAATATTGATATTTACCATCTCTTCAGCCAAACGGGCATATCCTTTCCTACTACATATATGTGGGAGTTGTCTCTTCTTCATGGCTTTAAACTTTTCACTTTTCTACTCAATAAAACAACATATGTTTTTGTTATATTAAAGTATATAATAATTTCAAAAATATCATATGTAAGTTTTTCGATGTACAAATATTCATTACCATGAAATTTGCACTAGTTTTTTCTTTGACAAAGTCCATCCAATCATCTACATATTGCAAATTATCTTGCATAAGTTGCATTAGTGCTTCTTTTGTTGAGCATTGTGAATTTGTTTACCATACTAGATTTTCGAGCCCTCCAAATCTACCCATTTGTTGAAAAATAAATTTTTTCTGCCAATCATTGTTCACAATGTACCTTGACGGAAGAACCAAATGGTTAGAAATAATATTATACAAATGATTAAAAGTAAATAAATGAATTAAAATAACTTCATACCTCGATAGACTTCCATAACATTAATTTTAGCCTTGTAGGTAATTTCTTCCTATTCTCTAACGTCACACACACAACCTCCCTTACAGGTGGACCAAGAAAAAAAGCCATTTTTATCAATTAACTCCTATGCAACAGAATCAACTAGATGTCGAATCTTTCCATCACCCACTTCATATATTTTAAACATTCGTTTAAGTCGCAGAATGATAGGAAAGTATCTTAATACTTTAGCAACTTTTCTTTCTCATTTCTAAATAGACAACAATCGTTGACACATGCATGATTTTGTAACGAGCCAGATCCACCGCTAGCAGATATTGTCCTCTTTGGGTTTTCCTTTCGGACTTCCCCTCAAGGCTTTAAAACGCGTAGGGGAAGGTTTCCACACCCTTATAAAGGGTGATTTGTTCTCCTCCCCAACCAATGTAGGATATCACAATCCACCCCCCTTCGGGGCCCAGCGTCCTTACTGGCACACCGCCTCGTGTCTACACCCCTTCGGGGAACAGCGAAAAGGCCGGCACACATCGTCCGGTGACTGGTTCTGATACCATTTGTAACGACCCAGATCCACTACTAGTATTGTCCTCTTTGGGCTTTCCCTTCGGGCTTCCGCTCAAGGCTTTAAAACGCGTCTACTTGGGGAAGGTTTCCACACCCTTATAAAGGGTGATTTGTTCTCCTCCCCAACCAATGTGGGACATCACAGATTTTTTGGTAGCCTAAGTCAAATTCCTTGAACAATTTTCGAACTTCATAAATAGATCTTGGAATGACATTATCTATTGGAAGCATGTCATACAAAAGTTCCAGAAGGCTTGTGAAACTAGCATCTGACCAACCATTATATGTCTTAAGTTTATACAATGCCACAACTCTACTGATATTTTTGTATATTTTGTGCATCCTGTGTACAATGGAGTGTTTGCCTCTTGGATATTGTGAGAAATATTTTTGTCTTTCCTTGATGTAAAAGAATCATTCTTGTCATCCTCTCCAATATATGTGCTCTTATATAAGATGGTTGCTTCCAACATAAAAGCATCATCGACTTCATTTTCAACATCATCCTCTTCACATACTTCTCTGTGATGATACCAAAGATTGTATGTAGGGTCCATTCCCTTAATGATTAAGTGTTCATATATGGTTTGGATATCATAATGTCTCATATTCCTACACTCTTTACATGGACATAGAAACTTTTTGGCATCCGCCTTCCTTTTCTTCATTTCTTGTAGAAATTTTCATGCTCCTTCCATGTACTCATCGGTAGTACTATTAGACAAAGTCAATTTTGGTAAGTATATGTGTCTTAAAAATAAAGTGTATTGATACTTATATTCTCATACCGATTCAAATACAACCAATATTTGTTGAACATTTTGAAAGCTCTAGTATGTTTAATAGGATGATCAATTGAACTATCGATAACTTGGTTCACAATCACAATTTAAGAAAAGAGATATCGATAACTCTGATATATTTGTGTTATCTTTAAAGTTGGAGCATAATATATATATATATAATAATAATAATAATAATAATAATAATGATAAGAATAATAATAATAATAAAAAAGAGCCACCAAAGGTAAAAACTTAGTGTAACAAGTACATTCAAATCTTTCTAAAAATAAGACAAAAATAAGGTAACTCACAATTAGTTATCTGTTCAACACCTTTAATTTTAATCCGTTAGCTAAACCTTAAACCACCATTTGTTGGCACTTTGTCTAATGCCTCAGAATGGACTAATCAAACAAATAAAAAAAATCCATAAGCAAAGCAAAATTAAAAGAACGAAAACAAATTAAGACGCTCAAATTGAATTATTTTTCTAATTTTCCATAATTATCTTGCAAGATTCAATATATTTTCATAATTATTTTATCCAAATTTTAATACAAGTTTTATAATATATAATTCTCCTAAAAAAATCACACATACTCTTAAAATGTTGCTTATTCTAGTAGAAATTTTACTCATATATCACTAGAAAGCTACAAATACTTTCCTTACAAGAGCATATATATATTTTTGTAGCAAAATAATATTTATTCAGTAGGGTCATTGAAATGTTGATCATTGATGGAGGAGTGTGTTTATCTTCAGCAAATATATATTAGTATCAATATGTATTTTTTCCCTTAAAACGTTGCTTACTCTAGCGATGTAGAGTGAAAAGTCATTGTAGTAACAAAAAATTTCAGCAGCAAAAAAATATCAATATGGAGTATGTGTAAATACATGAGTAGGGTCATTGCAGCCAAAAAACTCACTCATACACACACCTCAATCCCCAATCCAAACCTCCTAATACTAAACAAAACTAAAAAAGAAGCAAGGTAGAGAGAGGGGATGAAAACGAGATGGACATAAGATTTTAAACTAACCCATACCTAAGAACCAGTTCACAGCTTGCCGAGACAGTGGGAGAGTGATTTTTACAAGATTGCTGAGATAGTCTGCAGAAATAGGTGGGAGAGAGTTGTTTGCTGAGATAATCTGGCTGAAATAGGTGGGAGAGAGTTACAAGGAAGAGAGTTATTTGCTGAGATAGTCTGACCAAATAGGTGGGAGAGAGTTATTTTGATGAGATAGTCTTACGAAATAGGTGGGAGAGAGTTGCAAGGGAGAGAGTTTTTCTCTTATTATCATAGATTTTAGAGTTTCAATGGGAGGGACTTCTCCAATTTCTTTTCTTTCCCTCCTTTTTCTCTTTCCTACTTTATTTAATTTTGAATTAGTTTTTTGGTTGTTTTCTCAGCTTTTTGCTTTTTTTTTTCTTTGGTTCTTTATAATTGTATTAAATAGAAAATGCTATCTTTAAACGCTATCAAAAGCCTTCATTCTTGTAGTGTTTAGGCAGGAAATGTTAGATAGTTTTGAAGTTTGTGAGTTCGAGTATGTTGATCAACAAATACTGGCCCCGAGAATAATGGGTCTTCCTCTTTCCATAGAGTGCTACAGCGTTAAGAAGAAAAATGGTGGCTTCCCATATCTCGAGTTCCTCCTTATGGTCTCTAGGATGACTCAAGAAGGCAACTGCAACACAAGCGTAAGAGCACAAACCATATATTCAAAAAATTACTTATGATGTTTTTGATTATATACTCTGCTATAACAAAAACATATGTTGTCTTATTGAGTAGTTGAAAAGTGGAAAGTTTGAAGCCATGAAGAAGAGACAACTCCCTCATACGTGTAGTATGAAAGGGTATGCTCGTTTGGATTAAGAGATAGCGAGTATCAATATTACTGTAGTTTTATTCAATTCTCATATTGTATTTGTGAATTTAGTATATTTATTTCGTTTTACAGAAGAAAAGTTCTTCGGATCCAACTTCGATCTCAAGGATTATGTTATGAACAAAGGCTCACACAAGGAAGGATGGACAACAAGTGAATGCACAAGTTGTTGAGACACTCCATGTCTTTTATTTTATTACGTTCATAAAAGGTTGTGAGTTCTAGATTGTACCATTTCTTACTTAGTCTTTGTACTCATTCCTATTCTCTCATGTTTTTTAGATGACCAAATGGAGCTGGTCGAAAATGGAAACGGATCTAGAGTCATAGTCATATAGAACCACGTTGTGTTTTAATTGATTTGATATTAATTCTAAGTTGTTTTGTTTATAGAGTCCAATCTATTTAAACTTTATTATTGATTTGTAAATAAAATGTATTTATATTTTTAAACAAAAAAATTTATTGTACACATTTTACTTTGTTTTATGTTTTCAAGTATGTTTTAAATTAGTCGCGATTCGAGATTAAAATCGGGTCATGACACAAATCGAAGGCAAGCCCTCAAAGGTAGAAGTTCATAACTAAGATCGAGTTGCACGTGATCATCTTGTGAAATATTAATCCTCTCAATTAACAGATTTATAAAAATATATTATATATTTTGTGGTCTTGTTTTATACAACTCATTGTATAGGACCCTACTCACATGTCTCCACATGAACGATTTAGATCAAATCATTTGTAATAATTACAAAATGAGTCGTATCAATAAAGTTATCAAGATAAGAAACTCAATGATATCCATATACAGTAAACTCTTTAGTTTATTGCTTGAACAAGATCCTCTCGTATATCAATCACATATTGTTCAATATTACATTAATCACTTTAAATTTTTCATACTATTGATAATATTAAATTACTAATAAAATAATTAAAATTATTATTAAAAATTAGGTGGTAGGATCTAATAAACATGACACAATGTCTTAGCTCTAAGATTATAGCTAGCCAAGTGGGCTAAACTCATAATATGACACAACGGGAATCATGACCCTAACACAACGTCCTAATAGTTAAGTATCACCCCATGAGATGGATCGAGCCTAGCTTAGAGATGCCTTAAGTTACCCTAGATCTCTCTACCTCTTTAGTATGCCATGAACTCATGATTTCTCACCTCGATTGGTGGGATGCCTTGCCTCAATTGGCAGGATGTCATGTATGATTCTACTAGCCTGACGGGTAGCGTCACAATTTTGTACTGATGACCTAGATTGGTTAAGAAAATATCTCAAATTCAAGATTTATGACTATGTATTGGATGTAAAAATGGACATGACTATGTAAACTAGTCTTGAGAGGGGTGAGGAACCACGTGAGTATGTAGGACCCATATCAATTCATGAATATGTATTGGATGTGAAAATGGGCATAGGCTTATCGATTAGATTCATCCTCTATAAACTTGCCTTGAGAGAGGTGAGGGATCACATGGGTATGTAGGACTGAGAGAAATATATGACTGGATTAAGTGTGGAAATAGATGTAGACTTCTAGATATAACTCATGCTTTGTAAATTTGTCTTGAGAGAGATAAGGGACTACATGGGTATATAGGACGAGGCTTAGACATGGATTGATCAAGGACTCAAAATTCAGATTCTCAAGAAGGAACCCTTAAGAGTGTAGTTCCTTAGCTGCATCATGACCACGATCAAAATCATACAACTTATGGTGTATTTTAGACTGGCCCTAGCTCTTTATTGTTTATCAAGTATACTGTGTATATTTTATTAGGCAAAAAAATTTATGCAACCCACGTCAAAATCTTTGATTCAAACAACTTAGAACTCAAATTGTGACACTATGACTTGAACACAAGAGACGATGGTCGGTGACCAAGGATCACTCCAACGATTTATTGTTGAAGTGATCGTTGGTTTTCATCCTTAGTCCTAGTTATTGTTGTTAGTCACAAGTTGTTTTCGCTAGTCACTAGAAGTCAATGGTGGTGAGTGATGGTTGGTGGTGGTTGCTAGCTTTTGGGCATTGGCAGTCGACAATGGTGCGTGGTAGTTGTTAGTTCGGTGGATGGGCATTGATGGCTAGCAGTGGTGAGTCTTTGGCCGCTGACGAAGATCATGGTAGAAGTAAAAGATATAGAGATTTGGGTTAAGTAGTCTCAGAATATTTTAAAATTTTTTATAATCAAGGTTAAAATTTCCCGAATGATATGATATTGTCTACTTTGAGGATAGACTCTCGTGGTTTTGAGCTTCCCCACAAAACATCATACATGGAGAGAATATTTCTTAATTATAAATACATGATCATTCTCTAGACGTGGACAAAATTTCAGAGTTCACTATCATCCTCAAAAATCCTTTTTCTATATTTTCGTTTCAAAGTGTCTCCTTCAAAAATGATTTTTTTTTTCTCAAGTTCATTTTTGAAAATCCAATTTAAGTGGTGGTCAAATATTTCAAATCTGGCTCAACTGGTTTTTTTTAATTAAAAAAAAAAAATGAATCACTTATGAGGTCAATAAAATAAAAAAATAATAATAATAAAATTTAAAAAAAAAAAAAAACCTACAAACCAACAACTCATTTCAATATTTTTTTTTTAAGGAAATAATAAATAAAGATAGCTCGATGAGGCATGATGCTAATGTAGATCTATTCCTAATCATAAATGGTAGTTTTTTTTTAATAAAAAAATAATATTACGTAATCTAAAAGTATCTAAATCGTAGTTACATTAATTAATTTATGTAGGGTACATGTGCCCAAACATTTAACAAGGCAAGCAAGCATTAAAATATAGAGCGGTTAAATAAAATATGTATAGTTGGACCCGAACATTTAAGAAGGCAAGCAAGCATAATTCATACATTGTCACATTGTATGAAAGTATCAATTTTTAGCCCAATTAACATACCAACTCAATCCCTTCTTTCACCCTAAAGGGCCCGTTTTGGTTGAGGGTCTTGAGGGGACATTGTACATAGAAAAACATACATCTTGTTACCCATCAAAGCTCATGGGTTTCCTCAAACACCATCTCTTCTTCTTTTTTTTTTTTGCTACTTTTACATTTTTATTTTTATCACCTCTTCCCACCTTTCTTTTTTCTTTTGGCATGACTTTCTTTATATATATTTTAATATAATTCTCTTTTTTTGTTCTATTATTTGTGGTGCATGTTGGATTTTTTTTTTTTTTTTTTTTTTAATGTTTGCTCGTTATTTTTATTACTTATTTTTATCTTTCAATTTTGGAGCTTTGAAATAAACCATTTAGGAGAAGAGATTATAAATGATAATGAATTAAAATATTTGTGTTTTATATTGGGAGTGAGATAAATTTATTATATTTAATTTTTTTTAATATAACACGTATACTTATCTTTTCTTTAATTTTATAAATTATTTTTTGTTTAAATTTGATTATATGAGAGAGGTTAAGATTGACCGTCTTAAAATTTTAATAATAATCTGACTTAATAAAAATAAAATATATTAACTATCTAAAATTAAATAACATAACAAAATTGTTGAAAATATTTTATTTATACGAAATTCTCGTAACATTCTCTCATACAAGACTAAACACAACTCATACAAGATTAAACACACTTATTTATTCCTGAATATAAGACTAAACACAATTATTTAATTACTGGATTTCTATTTTCATATATTTTTTTTATATTCTTTTAGAGCATTATAAATAATATTTTCAACCAAAGCATTCGAGATAAATAAAGTAAAAGATCCTTATACTTTTGATAGAAACATTATCTCATCCTCGAAAGTAGAGTAAGAATGAAAGAGTCAATGAAACATTACAAATCAACATCCAACACGATCATAAAACAATATACGTGGGACAAAATGTGAAGCTGGTGAAAAGGGATAAAAGGGATAGAAAAGAAAATCTTAAACACAAACAATAATATTTAGATCCAAATAAGAAACATCCAACATGCCTGAATCATTATCTACACTAATAGTCTCCCTATAGGACTGGACTGGTCACACACAACAGAGACCAGAGAAATAAAAGAACTAAAAATTGAGAATATTAAAAATTTTAAATTATAAATTTAGTCACTAACACTTAGCAAATTTTAAATTAAAATATCATTTATTCCATCTTAATTAGTCCTCTAATTTTATCAATAAATGAAAATAATCATAATTATTTTACAACTGAGAGCATTAATAAATACTAACGATTAAAATTAAGATATGTTAAAAATATAGAAGTGATCCACATTATTAGAGAAACAATCCCGATCTACCCAAACTAATAATAATTCCTTTCGCATTTTAGAACGAAACTAATAATAATACCTAAAGAAGGGTCTAAATGAAGGCAATAAATGAAAACAAGCAATGCCCTTTCGATATCTTAGAAGTAGGCCTGTAACTAAATCTCTCACTCAGTTTCGATATCTAATCAGTATTCTTTGAAAATATTTGCTAAAACCACCGTCTTAAATGATAGTAAACAATCATTTACATAATCAAATAAATTAGAAAGAAAAATGGAAAGATCAAAATGAATATAAGATATGTCTATAATAGAAGGGAAAATATGATACCTATATAAACTACCATGAAAGCTAAATATCATATAAGATATTTATATATAATAAAAGGTCAAATATCGTACCTACGATAAATTATAATGGAAGACTAAATATCTTCAATCATACTAAATAGTTGCCTATAATAAAGGATCAAATATAATACATTTGCAAACCATAATTTAGGACTAATCTACTCTCAAATCAAAATCTAGACCCACATACAGATTCCACTCACTTTCTCATGCATATCTAGCTTTTGAGCACTCACTCTATTATCCTTCAGCAAAGGTATGATACAAGCAAAACTAAAAGAGAGGATAAAAGTAACTTTCCATTTATAATTTCACTCTAAAATTTATAATAAATCTTAAATAAGACACAGATATTGCTCAATTAATTGAATTATACTTTTAATACTTCACAAGGAATCGAGAAGACATCTAGCATCAATTGAGATTAGAAATTTAAATATAAAAAATGAAATAAAAAGCAGAAAGTTTGAGCACTTACGTCGTCCATAATTGCTTGGAGTGGGGTCTTTTCAATGGCAGAATGAAGAACGGAACCTCCACGAGCAAACCAGCTGGAATCTATATTCAATATCCAACACACCACATCGATTAATGGATATATATGTGTATATATATATAGATGTAGTGGAAATGGCACATGACCCCACGTGTTTCGTCTCATTTACACACACACATTTTCCTTAACAAACCAATAATGCGACCTACCAATTCATGAGGTTCTTTCTTTTCTTATACAGCTTATGTGGCTTTGGCAAACTAACTATGCACAACGTTATCCTACAAACACTCTCAATACCACAAAATTTGGTCATTTTATAGATTCAAATGGCTCTATTTTTTCTGACCATTTTATTTACCCTATCAAAACTAGCCTTTTCTAGAATGATATTGATTATTAACACATGATGGGTTTTCTTCATTAATTACACATAATGGTAATCTACAGTATGTCATGTGTTATTAATTGCACATGATAATTTTCCAAAAATTCAAACAAAAAGTGAAGTAAGGTGCCCACCAATTTAGCTGGATTCGTCTATCACATATACCAGTGCTCAACATTTAGTTAATTTCTAACTCAAAATTAAGCTTCACTTATAAAATACTAACCTTGAGGAATTAAAACTTTTATAACTTTAATATCAATCTACCACAAAAAATCAAAGAAATTAATAAAATAAAATATGACTAGTCTGAAGGAAGTGATGGAACGTAAGCATAGCATCAATAACACAAAATAATTTTAAAACATGATAATGTACTAATGTTAATAATAGTGGGGAATCACATCAAAATCACCTAAAACAAATAAATAAACAAAGAAGTAGAATAAAAGGCAACTAAATTGTAGACTCAAGATACAAAAGGGGAAAAAGTGAATGTTAACCTAAAAGAATAAAAAACAGAAAAAAAGAAGGAAAAGAAAAAACTTGTAGGTCACTCTGAATCCAGCTAATTAGAGAGAAAAGGACAGAAAGGCTATTAATTAGTAGGGCAAATAAAATTTCGAAATAGGCTGAACGAACCAGGTTCCAAATGAGATGAAATTAAATTTAAATAGAACTTAATTTAATTAGTCAAAACATTGATACTATAGATCTAAACCAGTAATCAATATGTTGAATAGTATGCCATCTGAGTCGCCGTACCTTGGAGATATAAATATGGTTGTTACAACACTTCAACAGTGCAGGACCACTGTGCTCTGGAAAAGAGAACTCTAAACTGCCATTGAAATTATTATATAAAATTGATATGAAACAATCTGAAATCAACAAGGCACCAAACTGCAACTTAATGAAGAAAATTGTTGAAGAAATGAGTGAACCAGAATATAAATAAGGGCAAATTACAAAAATACCCTCCCAAATAGAACTGGAATTCAAACACCTTGTTCTAAGTCTCAAGAAAATTCTTTTAAAAAGTTTTGAAATATTTATAAAATATCGAAGATAATATTACCAACTTTAGACCAATGATAAAGTTTAAGAGTACACAATAAATAAATAAACAGTTGAATGTGAGAAATTTTACCAAGCTTGGAATAACGTGGAAGGCCAAAAGCTCGTGACCCGCATTGTTCCCAACGTTGAAATAAAGTTTTCATTTAGTTGATGGAGAGGTATCATTAAAGTAGAGGGTCACATTTGTCATTTAGAAAATAGCGGCAGCATTGCACCGCTGCCTTTTGCAGCCAAAAGTAAATCATAATGCATTTCTGCGTTGTTCCTCTTCCAATACTGCACAGCTGCTTGTCTGATTGCCATGGGAGAGAAACTTCTCAGTTGTTCTTCCCACGTAACTAGTTCTTTACTTGTTTCGCCTCATCTTTTCCATCTCCATCTCCACAAAACTTAATTTTTATAGGCCCCCATCTTTTATTGCTGCTTTCAGGATTTTCCAATATTGCAGCGACCAGGGAGGAGAGAATTTATTCCGGTTCAAACCAGAACAATTCATCAGACCGACTTCAAGTTCTAAACAACATTTTATATTCGATAAGAGCCTGGTGGGTTTTCTGGTCAGGAACTAGAGGTTCATTCTTGGAGATCTGAAACAGAATTTGAAAAATGTTCAAATCATGGAGCAAGAAGCAGAAGATCAAAGCTGTATTCAAACTGCAATTCCAGGCAACAGAGGTAATGATTTTGAAAGCCGGAGTAGTTAACTACATTTTTCTCTGATCAACATGAAATGTCGGTAATTTTTACTGGTTTTCTAAAAATATTAGTGTTAATTAGTAATAAATTTTCAGTAATTTTAACGAGATAATACGCTGATGGCTACAGAATATTTGAAGTTTGAACTTTTCAACTCAATTTTGTATGGGACAGGATCTTACCCAGTACTATTGGCTTTCTTTCAGGTGCCGAAGTTGAAGAAACCGGCTTTGATGATATCTTTGGTGCCAGATGATGTGGGAAAGGCAACAGTGAAGCTTGAGAAAGCTGCTATTCAAGATGGAACTTGTGTGTGGGAGAATCCTGTTTATGAAACAGTCAAGCTTGTTAGGGAGATAAAAACAGGAAAAATCAATGAGAAAATTTACCATTTTGTGGTTTCAACGGTAAGTTATAGCAACACAGACTTCCAAATACTCTCCAGTTCGTAATTAGCCATCTGGTGGAGCAAGTTGTAAACTTTTGTGTGTATGTGCAGGGATCATCAAAATCTGGCTTTGTGGGCGAAGCTTCAATTGATTTTGCAGACTTTGAAGCAGAAACTGAACCCATGACAGTTTCCCTTCCTCTCAAGTTCGCAAACTCTGGCGCCATACTACACGTTGGTTCTCTATATTTCTCATCCACTTGAGCTGTACCTAGAAATTTGAAGTCTAGTAAAACTGCCATGACATTATTTCTTATATATGTGGATGTTCCTGATATTCATGGAAATTGACTAAACAGGTGACTATTCATAAAATGGAGGGAGATAATGATAGAAGGTAATAACAAGAACCTGAGATTTATTTTAATTTACAGTGTGACCCTTTCTTTTTTTGCTTGTTTTCCATCTGCCTCACCTTATGAAGTTTTAGTTTCCAATTAACAGAGATTATGAAGAGAACGGAGCTGCGACATGTCAACATGAGAACCTCTTTAATAGCCAGCTTAGCTTTTCAAGTACAGAAGGAAGCCATTATCCCACAGAAGTAAGGTCTCATTCCAATTTTCCAATTCATTTCGAATTTAGGAACAGCACCTGCGAAACATATTTTAATGAAGAATAGTTTCCTTGAAGTTAGAACCAATTTGATTGAAGAAAGATTTCCCTTTCATTTTCAATAAAAAAACTTCGTAATCACTAAGGATAGGTTGACCCATTCGCTTGATCCAAATTATATTGGTGGAATTGCAGAATGGCGACTTAAGTACATTACGTGAGGATGCAGAACAAAATGGCAACTCTAAAATATCCCCTGGCTGTAATTCTGCTAAATTTGCATCATACTGGGATGGTAGTAACGATGAAAGAAATACTCAACAGGATTCCAGATCAAAGAAGAATGCTATCCAAAGTCCTACCCGTTTGTCATCCCTTAGACAGAACTCCATGACTAAGGCAACGGTCGACACCACTAGGGTGAAAAACCAAGCGCATAAGCGATCAAATACGGAATGGTCACTGGGTTCAGTTTCAGATGGAAGTTTTGGTGACTCAGGAAATAGTATTGAAGAACACACTTCAAGAGAAAAGATGCACCAGCTTCCAAATAGTTCGATTGAAAGGGTAAGAAATGAGAATGTTATGCTCATGAGAAAGCTAGAAGTAACAGAAATGGAGTTGCAGTCTCTTCGTAAACAGGTCACGAAGGAGACCATACAAGGGCAGAATCTATCACGACAAATCATTTGCCTTACTGAGGAAAGGGATGCACTCAAGACAGAGTGCAAACAACTCAAGTTCTTGAAGAAATGTAATGACGAGGCAGGGGACTCCAAAACTTTGAAGTCTGAGATAAAGGAAGCAGGGATTCAGTTGGCTGCAATACGGGAAGAGCTTAAGCAGGAAAAGGAATTACGAATTGATCAACAGCTTCAACTGCAGAAAACACAAGACTCCAACTCTGATTTAGTTCTTGCAGTGAGAGATCTCGAAGAAATGATTGAGCTAAAGAATCGGGTAATCGCTGATCTTTCAAGAACTTTAGAATCCTCGGAGAGTGATGGAAAAGTTGCTTATGATTGTAAAAGGAATAATGATGAGAACCCAAAAGTGCCAAAAGAGTTGATTCAAGGGTATGACAATGTCAAGGAAGTGGACATGTTGAAACAGGAGATCAAAGATTTGAATGGAGAAATAGAAATGCACTTGAAGAACATAGAAGAGCTAGAGATGCATTTAGAACAACTCATGTCAGACAATGAAATCCTCAAGCAAGAAAACGAAGACATCACTGCAAAGTTCGAGAGAAACAAGGCAGAATATCTCAGAAAACAGAATGAATACTCGGGTTCTTTGGCTGTTATAAAAGAACTGGAATCTGAAATAGAAAGGCTAGAAGAAAAACTCCGAATACAGACTGAGGAGTTTTCAGAATCTTTGATCTCAATCAATGAGCTTGAAGGTCAGATCAAGCGCATGGAGAGAGAATTGGAAAAGCAGACTCGTGAGTATCATGACGAATTCAATGCCATCAAACATGCTAATGTAAAGTTGGAAAAAATGGCTATAGAAGCAAAAGAAGCATTGAGTAAGACAAGATGGAAAAATGCCATAAAAGCCGTCATTCTTCAGGAGAGAAATAAAAAGTTCTCAATGGAAATGGCTTCCAAGTTAAATGATAATGAAAAGAGAATCAT
This sequence comes from Cucurbita moschata, assembly GCF_002738365.1. Classification (NCBI taxonomy): domain Eukaryota; kingdom Viridiplantae; phylum Streptophyta; class Magnoliopsida; order Cucurbitales; family Cucurbitaceae; genus Cucurbita; species Cucurbita moschata. The sequence goes on from NW_019268533.1 coordinate 4,714,147, forward strand.
TAAATCTGTCAAAGAAATAAATGAATTGCGACTGCAGAAAGTAGTATTGAAAGAAATGCTTCAGAAATCTAATGAAGATTCAGAAAAGAGCGAAGAAAAACTGCATGACCTTTCCTTCCAGCTAGAGTTAAAAACAAATGAAATGCATCACATGTCAATGGAGCTAGATAATAAGTCCAGACAACTTGAAGATGCGAAAGAGCATGAAGTCTATCAGAAGGAGGAAATCCAAATGCTGAAATCAAATATAGAAACGCTAAATGCAGAAAAGCACATTGCAAAGCAGGCAGAGAGCGAACAACCTGAATGTTCAATTTCTGAAATGGAAGCGTCGGAAGAAAGAAGGAAAGAAAGGGAAATTTTAGAAAAAGAGATCGCTTTTTCGAAGAGAGAAGCAGAAAAGGTACAGGAAGAGCTGATTAGAATGAAAGCTTCCAAACACGAGCAAGATAGATTAATTGACAATCTACTAGCTGAAATGGAAAGCCTTAGAGCACAAATTAATGAGCTAAGGAAGGAATCACGGACAGAAAATTCTGAGAAAGAAAACCTAAGAAAACAAGTACTCGAACTAAAGAGTGAACTACAAAATAAGGTGAGAACTTCTTGCATGTCAAACATCAATTTGGAAGTTCAAGAAATTTCAGCTTTGAATCTAACCTCAGCATCAATTCATAATGTATCTCAAACGCTTCCTCATACCATGCAGGAGCTTTCAGCTTCAGAAGAGGTGATGCAATCGCTTCAGGTAGTTCTCCAGCCCTTTAACTAAATATCTAGATACAAAATATTACACAAAATTCCGAAAAATTGATGTTTTCCAAGTCCTCCCCACCATTTATATAGTTAGAAAGTACTAAATTTTTATGATTAAACATATATTCAAAAATGAAATAGAAGAAAGAAAGATAATATCTACTGTCAATGTATGACAGCAAGCAATGCAGCTGCAAGGAACTAGTATTGTAGTAAATACAAAGTTATCTTTGTTCTAGAGAAGAATCATCTCGACAGTCACTTAGAGAACAAGATTATGTTCAGAATTAATCTAAATGGTCAAAGCTCTGCTGCAAGTACAAAACTACATTAACTTAGCTACCTAACGTATTTTTTTCTACTGAGAAGCATTATAAGTAATCATACACATTCAGATTACCTCATCAGGGTGACTCCTGTCTCCATCTACATAAATTCCAGATCATCATGAATGGAGCATGTGAAAAGACTGTCAAGCAGTTAGTGTTTATCATAGTTCTCTGTGAAAAATAAGATATCAAGAATAAAAAATGAAATGAATTTTCCTCATACTAGGCTAATGTTGTCCTTATTAGACCTTGTTTTTTGTTTCACTTATATAACTTCATCCATGTTCTAGACTGCTAACACATCAGATGTCTTTGAAATGTAGGACATCAACCGTTCTGGTATCACCAAAACAAGTAATAAAGAAGAGAGAGCGAACCAGAACAGTGTTCATGGAGAACTTTGTGGAAGGTATAAGCAGTCAATCAGTTCAACATTCAGAAGCATGTTCATTTCCATAATTTACTTGTATTTTATGGGTCTTATAATGGCTCTTTACTTAAATATACAAATGTTAATTCTGATTTGCAGGAAAGTGGACTCAAACTCATCAAATAAGGAACTGAAATTGTCAACTTCTGGTAAAAGTAACGATGACTGTTGTATTGACCTCCTTACTGAAATGTCCTCTCTTAAGGAAAAGAACCAAACTATGGAAAGAGAGCTGAAAGAAATGGAAGAGAGATACTCAGAAATAAGTCTCAAATTTGCAGAAGTAGAAGGCGAAAGACAACAACTTGTAATGACTGTGCGAAACCTTAAAAATAGTAAAAGAAATTAGTATTTTTACCTGGTTCTTCACCAAGTCATTGAGAATATTCAGCAGGAAAATATCGAGTGCTTAAACAGAAAACTTGGTATAACCAATTTATTGAAAATTAGAAAATTATAGATATTTGCTGTCAGAAGATTATTCCCTCATTTTTTTTTGTTTCTTTCTATTGGGAGACGAGCCCATTTTTCTTACCCTCAAGCTTCAGCACCAAACTACAAATCGGGGGCCTTATATTCCAGATATTTTTTCCTATAGAGTTAGCTTCCAATAAGGTCGCAATGTGCTGGGTTCAGAAAGTTAATGGTAACAATTAGGTAAAAAGGGTATAATCATAGTCAACACTTTTATGTTCTTGAGCCTCCATTCTAGATAAGGGTTTTATTAAGATGATCAAAATCATGATTCCATCTATGAAGAGAAAAACTGTCAGTTTTAAGTTATCCACTCATCTTGACACGGTAACAAATTCAATGCAGTGCATTTTGCTAGAATCATGAATAAGGAGCTCCCAAACATGGACAGAAATCTTCCTTTCATGATTAAATTAGGTAAAGTGGTATTTGAGTATGAACATAATAAAATTCTAAGCTTGTCAAGATACAGGATGTTTGAACACATCTGAGGATGATCCCAGTGCTTTGGTTCTCTGTCAAGGTCACGACAGCGCAGCTGCAGTGTGGCACCTCGCAAGTTACAGATTTTGAAATAACAGAACATAAATTACCAAAACATCACTCTCAAAATTGTTATATTAACACTTCCTACAAATTAACAGTGTTCTAGTCACAAATGTATAGGTGAAATTAGATCCAATCGAGACGACTCCAAATTTATATGTTTGGAAACTAAAACTATTGGCATTACTTGAAGAAATGGTTTTATTTAATTTTTCTGGAGTAAGGCTTCTAAAGTAAAAGTGCATATTCTTTACGCAAAAGAGAAATAACAGTTTCATCTACAGGCTAAAATCAGTTTGCCACTAATCATGAGTTGATGGGACAATGTCGATATGAGAATTCTATGCTTCTAATTTACTATTAAAAGATATGGTTGTGGATCCAATAAAGCTTACCAGTGAAATATCAAGGATATATCTTTGCGATTAAGCTGCAGTATCACCATTTCAGTTGTATTAGAATAGTTCGCTGATGAAAATCTGCACATTAAGCATAATTACTGTATTTTATAACTTCAAAGATACAAAATTAAAGAAGAAAGAGAGAAATAATGACCTGTTAGTTTGCCAGCATATGCAGTTCCATTGGATCATTTATTACCAAGTTTCTGTGAGTTTTTTCCTAAACCATAATTGTCATTGCTCCAGACCAGCTTAGTTTGGCTCCCATTGCCATCAGTTGCATAAGATAAAGTCTGAAAGTGATTTCAGAGAAATTGTTTTAAAGAATGTAGAAAACTGTCTAACATGTGGTATCAGAAATAAGCACATATAAACCTGTCTTGATCTTTTATCAATAGGCGTCCCTGAAGAAAGTTCACGAGTTGCAACTAAGACATTCTTGGATGAGTTTGATGATTGTGTTGATGGTTTGTGTCTCTTTTGTTCCGGTTTCTTCCGCAGAGTGCTTCCCCCTTGGTACTTGAAAAATTCAAGAATGGAGGGACTTCTTCTTTTAACAGTTTTTTTTACATTACCCAAATTCTCAGGAAAAGGTGAAGATGAGCCACGTGGAACCGAATGCTGACGATTTCTGCTCTTTTCCCTAATTCGGTTAAGAAATTCCATAGTCCAAGGTGAACTTTCTTGAAGATGTTTTGAACGGAGAGCAACGGACAATGGGGTTACATCAGAATGTGATGTGTCCTTCTCTGAAAGTGAAAACGATACTTTTGAATCTCTTAAATGATTTTGTGTTAAACCCTCATCTAAATGATCATCCTTGTACCTAAGAGGCATAATACTGGGTTCGAAACTAGGATCTGGAAACTGATTGTCCAATCCTCGTGAACTCTGTCCATGCAAATTGATAGAACTCCAAAAATCTGAACTCGAGTTGTTCCCAACATCAACTGCACAGAAAGGGTGATCGCTTTGTCCATAAGACAATCTTCTTTGAATTTTAGACTTTCTTGATGAATCTGTTTCATTCTCAAGCATCGAAGGCAAGAAATTCATAGGAGCCATAGTTGCAAAGTGATCTTTTAATACAGGGTTATCAATCAAGTTGTCTACTTCAGCTATAAGCTCCTCATGGTGATTCTCAGACTTATTCATATTATGAAAGCTGTGTATTTTCTTTTTACTTCGGTCTAAACCCTGATTTTGGACAAATGGTGAACAATGTCTTCTAATCTCATCGGATATTTCAGGAGCTGTGGAGATCCAACAATCACGTGGCTTGCAGACCCTGGTAGGATCCATCGATACAGTTGCATCAAAAGACGCTAGATTATGGTTTTGATCAAAGAAATTATTTACAGATGAAGATAAACCTTTGAGATCACAAAATATTTCGGGATCTTCAAACAGTTGAGAACCAAATGACTTGGATGCTACTAAAGTTTCTGCAGTGCCAGCAGTAAACGGATTCAGCGTATTGGAATACAAGCAATCCGTATTTTTCTCAATGCATTGGGTACCACCAGTGAAGTTTCTTCTCTTCCTTTCAGAATTACCATTAAAGTGACACTTTTCTGAATCAGCACCAGAAGATAGCGAAGAGGAGCAGTCTGTCATCACAGATTTTGAATCCTCCCGCTCACCATATTTGCACAGAGCACTAAATAGAGAGATACAGTCATCGGGAATACTATATTTTCTAATTGCATGGAGCCTGCGCTCATGTGGCCACTCTAGAAAGTCAGCAAGAAGGCTTTCTGAAGAAAGTATCCCGTGAGCTATCAAAGGATTAATTGAAGGGAAACTCGTAAGAAATGATTCAGCAAGAGTTTCTGATTCAGACATCTTGGGGTATATGCGCCTGGTCATCAACTTAGAAACATTTTCAATGCAGCCTAGGATAATTTCATCCGTCAACTCAGATGAATAGGAACAGAAGAGCTGAAAATCAATTTCTAAACTTGCTGCTGCAGCATAAAGTCCATCTGATGATTCCATTACGATGGAAAGGGAACTGATTTCTCCTTCGAAGACCTGAAAAGAAATCTACTATTTGTATCAAAAGAGAGAATAACCAATATCAGGGATTATGCACCTGATTATAATATACCAATAACAAGCAACAATCAGTCTACTGAGCTCTTTTAACCAACTAATTCCTGCACTATGATGAAAAAAATTCCATGTCCATGAAAGCAAATGCAGGAATTGAAGTATAGCTAATAATGAAAAAGATTTTAGAGACAATGACAGATCCTGCATACACTGTAATCACTTGACTAAAGTTTCTTTTTCATTTGTGCACAAATTTGGTCATCACTTTTCAAAACTGAAATATAAAAAATGAGTGAATACGAACCAAGTCTTGAATCATTAAAGAAAATGAAAAACATTATACATGCCTGTTTGCAAACTCCAGGAAATTAAGGACTCTTATTTTCCACGAACAAACCAAGTGCCAGTGTTTATAGAGAAGGGACAAGTTCACAGAATCAGACTTTTATATCTAAAATATTGCTTCAATCAACTTCCCTGGATTCTAATAAACCTCTACCCAAGACATGAAAACAAGCTGTTAAATTCCTCGTTTGGTTCGACCTCCTGTGCAATTTACAAATTTTTCATTTTTTGGCACCTTCCTAACTCATAACTAAAACAATGATTTTTCATGTTCAGCATCAGAGCTATAGCATGTAGCTGGCAGGTAGATCCTGTCTCTAACTTTCAACAAAAATTAAAGATAACTCTGGCATCTTCAAGAAGAATAAAAGACTATGCTAAAGTAGTTCAGTTATAAAACTATGACAATAATGTCAATTGCATAGGAAGGGAGTCAAAAAGAGAAGAAATGAAGGTAATGGGAAAAAGTCTATTCAAATAATAAGAATAAACAGTCTTCATAAAGTAGAAAAATTACCAGGACGCAACCACGAAAAGCGAAACTTAGAGAGGTCAAAACATCTGTTGCAATATTCTCTATGCATAAATTCAAGCACAAAGAAGCTTCATTTGAAGTACTGCCTTTCCTGTCAATATTTGTGCAGTCATACCAAAATAAGCAAATTCCAGGAGCAATTATTAGATCCACAGGCAAACACAGATCTCGTTCCACAACCTGCACTCCTTCTTTCTCCAATGCAAGAATTCTTCGATAGGAACTTCTTCTACATACAATCATTTCCTTTTCAAATTTCTGAGTGTTCACAATAATAATTGCCTCAGGAAAGGACACAAGGTCAGTATATTGAGATTTATCTGAGACTGGTTCTACTGGTGCTCGCAGAGGCACTCTGCGATTTTCTGCTTCTATTGTTTTCTTTGGAGAGGCCAATATATACTTTTCCTCAACAGGTAAAAAGTTCAACAATTTCTCCAACATCATGGTCTGATTCTCCACCAAAGACTTCTCTTCCTAAGAACAGATGCAGAAAGAATTAATCAATTGTAAATTTAAGGATAGGTATGGTAACATATTTTTACAACTCAATAAAAGCATGTAATCCCATAATAATCATTGGCATTACTTAATAGCAATATAGCAGCAAACTTGTATGAGGAACAAACTTACGATTGTCAGTTCATTATGTTGAGGAAAATCAACACCTTCACAAAATGCTTTGCAATTGCCACACTTATCCAGTTCCAACATTATGAAGTGTAGATGAGGCATGTCGATTAAATTTGAAAAGTAAGCGGAGATCTGAGAAGAACCATTCAGACCTCCATATTCCAAGACAATGCTAAATTTATTGAATGGAAAACTCCCAGATATGTACCTTGAAATTGGGGAAGAACCAACATTTTTAGTTCTTCCAAACACATCATTGAATTTAGAATGTGCCATAATAATAATTGAGAACTCGACCCGAAGTCAAAAGGCAAAAATTGGATGAAAAAATATTCTGAAAGTTGCAATACCAGGATTATCGCATTTGGATTCCATACGTTCTTATTTCGATTTAATTTTTACTCATACAAGAAGCATGGAACACCATGTCACAATTCACAATTGTTAAAAAATGAAAATTTACCTCAACACTTGAATTTGAATCTCTGCTTGAGCATCAGCTAGTTTCTTTCTTTTTTTTTTTTTAATACCAAAAGGAAAAAAACAACAATTTACAAACATATTTTTGAAAAAGAACAAGTTCTCTATGACACTAAGCTCAAGGGGAAAATATAAAAAATAAAAAGCACTCCAATGGACATGTACAAGTCAAATCCATTATATCAATGGAGAAGGTATTCTTCTCATCAATTAAAACCTAAGGAATAAAATTCGTTTTAAATTAAACTATACAACACTATATCTAGCCCTGGATGCAAAATATTCCATAAAGGAAAAATATTTTGATGAAAATAGGTTTTCTTTCCCTTTGGTGTCATTGCGTAGGGTATTCTCCCTAGTCCTTTTTTCATTTAAACGTTGCCTGTGATGGATTATCTACATGCAAATGCATGATATTTCACATTGAATATTCCCAATTTATGGCTATAATTCGTTTGAGTGATGAACATTGAAAAACAAATTAAATACTAGCATGAGAAAAAAATATATCTATAATGCACTAGGGAAAAAAAAAACCTAATTGCAGAAAATAAAGTTATCTCATAAAACTCATAACATGCGTTCATCTGTTGCTGCATAACCTACGCTTAAAGTCAACAACTGATAATTAATGAGTGAATGTTTAATTATCCATGAAACCTCCCTCATCGTTCATTACATGTTAAGTTTCTAGTTTCATTTAGCATTTAAAACATGTACCTACAACAAGTAGCTTGTGAAGTGTTTACTTACTAAATCTGGAACTTACTCTTGGGATACCAATAAACAATTGGAAGCAAGGTCATCAACCATAGCGTTTGCGTTAGATACTTGCTCAACTGTAAGACTCCCATAATTTATCTCTGCAAAGGATATCCCCAAGGACCCGAGCAATTTTTCCAATGACCACCAGAAAATTTGGTTGGCTACAACCAGAACTTTGAGACTACTGGTAGAAGTCCTTGAGCATAAGATTTCCTGGATAGTAGTAAGTGCCGGATGCGATATGGTAATTTCTCTGCCAACCATTTTTCCTGCTTCCTCAATCGATGACACCAAGAAACCCAACCTCGATTTTAAGCACTCCGAGCTCTGACATAACTTCTTTAGATATAGATGAGCTGGGTGGATACCATAGAAACACAAATACCAAACTATCTGTTTAGTGGCATATAACGTGGCTAATGTCATTATCTTTTCTTCCCAGTAAGTATTGGTCCCTTGCAGATATATTTTCTTAATACAGTCTATCAACTTCTGTTTCGGAAGGCTGAGCATTAATAAATAATCTTCAGCTACATAAGGAAGATATTTCTTCCTCAGCTCTGTCTCATTCTGCAAGATAGCGAGATAAGTTTTCTCAGAGTTATTAATGAGATGTAGAATGTTATCAGACAGACAAACTTGATGTACTGCAACATTCAATTGCTTCAGACTATCATCAGCACTGGACATAGAAGGTTTGTTAGTCAATATTCCATCACGTGGAACCTTGGGGAGAGTAGTATTGGTGTCAATTTCACTAAATACAGATTCACTCTTTCTCACGCCAACAGGTTTTTGAGAATTCAAGAAAAACTTGAGATCGTTGGACTCTGATTTTGATTTCCATGACGATAAAGCCTTCTCGGAATTTCCAACAGCTGCAAGACCTTGCCTTTCTTTTTGTTGACATCTTTCATTCAATAATATGCTTGAAGCAACGTCAATAGTTTGACCAGAAAGCATTGGAATACCCTCAGGAAAAGACTCCTTTAGTTCACCCTTGTCTTCTGTTCTTTCCCTTACTAAAGCATCATCTGAGAAAACGTATCTATAAAATATACCATCATTTTCACAAGGTTCCCGGTCAAATTCTACGGGTTTCAAATTAATTTCTTCCAACATATTCTGATACGAAGAATAAAGTCCAGAGCTGTAGCTACTTTCATCCAATAGATGCCAATCCAAATATATGCCATCGGAAGCTGATAATGATTGTTTATTTAGGTTGGCTAGAACATCCTCTATGAAGGCATTCAGGAGTTTTTCAGATCCCTGACTAGATAGTATAGGCACAGGTAATGATTTGAACGTGTCATCTACGAGGACAAGTTCATGACAAACAATCAATTCATTGAAACTCTTGAAATTCGTGTTTTCAATGGATGTACAGTCAGTAATTTCTGACATGGCCGATACTTCCAAATCAAAGATGGCTCCAAAATGTTGATTTGAGTATGTGTCCAGCAGCTGGAATTCTTCAAAAATAGCTGGTTCTACAGACAAATCACAACTTGATTTTGTTTGAACTTCAGAGCTCACTGCAATCTCCAAAGTTTCCATCATGCTCATTAAGTCAGACGATCCTCCAGATATGTCAGGGGATGCCAACTCAGAAACACCACATGGCCTCAAAAAATGATCTGAAAGAAACTCTTCAGCATCACACCTCATGGAGGACAAGTATTCTTCATTATTGACAAGTAAATTATCATCATGTATCATGTGAGCTGATTCAGTACTCTCAAGAATAAAGAAAAGTTCATCCTGCAACGACAAGAATGCCAAAGTTTCAAGAACCATCTCGTCTACTTCTAAAAAGGGAAAGGTGAATTGATGCGATAGCTTCTGGTCCTGAGCAAAATCATCTTCAAACAAGCAAGATTCTTGGTCCAAGAGATATTCTGAGGGAATGATTTCAACATCATAAATTGATTCTTTGACCTCGGAAGGGTATTTAAGAAGCCCTTGATTAAGGGTCTCCTGCAATAAATATCCAAATTATCGTCATTTTACCTATAACGAGAAACCATTAAAAATTGTGAAGAAAAAAAAAAAACATGAGGAAGATACATGTGACTTTTTTAGATTTGCAGACTTCACACAAAAACTAAAGTTCTATAAGAAGAGAGGATACCCGGAAAATAAGAAAGTTCATCTATGTGAAAGAAATAGTAGAGAAAACCTTGAATAGAAGAGTTAGTTAGTTATAACTATGAGAGACCTGCCGACAGTTAGGTTTACACTGGCATCACCAGCATTATAGCAATATATGTAAACTTTTGAAAGCCATTGTTGCAAGTATAAATTGACTCTTTTCTTATTAATTTTCGAAATTACATGTCCCTTTTTATAAGGGAGAAATGCTATTTCTAAATCACTAGATAATCTATATTATTGAAATCTCTATATACCAGTTAACTAAATATAAATAAATCCAAAAAGATAAATTAGGAAGTCAACTAGTTCCATTAAATTATTTAATTATCCTTCAACAGCCACTGACGAGATAATTCTTCATAAATATGGCTTAAATAAAAAGTTGAGTAATGCACATAATACTGTGCATTATGAAAAAGCTAAGCGAATTAATCATTATTTCTCAGTCAATACATCTTAAGTTGTCAATCCTCTAATCTCACAATAAGAATGAGAGAAAACTCGTTATCTTCTTCCAAGCAAAATCTTCACTTCAGAGTTCAGATAGGTGCAAAGACATGCAGAACGTTTTGCACCTGTCTGTCTAATTATAATAACTTTACAATTTTCTTTATCCTAAAATAATGTCATTCGTAACGTCCTAATCCATTGTCTACCAATTATAATAACGTTATCATCTTCCTTGTTCTAAACTAAGGCAACTGCTTATACCATTATCAATCAATTATAATAACTTAATTATTTTTCTTGTACCCAAATACTATCTTCTAAACAAGATGTCATAACTTCTTGTTCCATTGTCCATCAGAATCCTAAGAATGAAAAAATGTTGAAAGTCTTAATATTCCTGTTCTCTTTAGCAACACTATGGACGACATGAAATCTAGCTTATCACATCAATTACGGGAATTATTTACAAGGATATTCCACTTACAAGATCAAATTCAACCTCTGGCATTGCCGTCAGAATTTGTACCTCCTCCTTCTCAAACAAGAAGGCATTTTCCTACAGATATGAGCAAAAAAATTAACACAACGTAACCAAAGATCAGTTAAGTAGAATAAACCACAAATGTATTCTTCACTTTAAATAGTCATACACCATACCAAGAACGTATCAAGCTGAGGTGTTTCAAATTGGATCATATCATTTGAAAAGTTTCTATTCCGTATTTCAGTCCCAATATCCTTCTGCCACAACATATATTATATATTCAAATCCTCATTATACCATAACAATGCAACAAAATAATTTATCTCAAGAAAGCTAGAAGGGCACTTTTACGAATTCCATCTCTGAAGTTTCAGATCCAAAATTCTTCCAACTCCCCTCCATATTATCTTCATAAGTACCCTTAGCTTCTTCCTGCAATCCACAAAAATGAACAAGAAAAGGAAAGAGGAAATGCTGACTAAGTGATGGAGGTACATACCACTACCAGAATCCTTTAAAGAAAAATATCTAGAGTTTAAGATGAAGAGTTAAAAAAAACATAATCATGATTATTTTATTTGAGGAAACACATGAAAACTTGCCCAAAAAAGGTGAAAGAAGAAATGGTATGTCAAGATTGGTTCTAACTAGTTCTCCTAGTGCAGGTTGCAAAATAAATCATGGAGGTTTCTTTTTAGTTAGAATGATAGGCGTTCTGTGACATTACTCAATCTAATACTAATCTAATTTATACCTAACTATTGAATCATTAACTACATTTTCCTTCAATGGAGAAACGTTTATTTAACGAATAAAATTAGAAATTACGAGAACCTCCAAGATATTACCTTGAGAATCACAAAACTACACTGAAGAATGCCCATAATCTGGGTAGCCAGTATTGATACATCAATATGAGAACCTCAAGAGTTGCTACTTCGTAACCATAATGTAGTAATTTTAAACATTGTCTCAAGGACTCGATGGTTACTCTCCAATTCAATCTTAATTTTATCTTTTTAAATAAATATATCAGGATAGAAGCGGTGTTTCAGGTCTAAGATGACAATTTTAAAGGTTGTCCAAAGGTGATGTACATAAAAAAAAAATAAAAAATAATAATAATAATAAAAACATTACTGAGAATCTATATACTATTAATAATAATTGTTATTATTGTCGAAGAAGAAAAGAAATGTTATGAAGTATGATAAAAATTAACTCATTTTGACGTTGTATATTAGTATTTTTCACATTTGTTAAACAAAAAATAGAATCAAAATGTACTTTAAAGTGCTAGAGTATTGTTATTTCGTCCCAGCTCATCTAGTTGATAAGTTACATTTGTTGGGTTCGACAATATAGAGGCGATCCAGTCAACAGCAATTTTAATCATTGTCAGCAAACGTGCTATTTTGCAATCAAATCAAGTACTGATAACTACAGGTGAAGGAAGAAGTCATTCTCCTAGACACCAAGTTTTCTCTTCGCTCTCCCCATCTTAAGAAACAACATTGCCCTACGTGGTTGTGGTTCCCTAGCGTGAGAAATCTTGTATGGCAGGCTTTTTGTATTATATAGATTATATTTCACTTTGAAGATGCATTTCTGTGAAAAAGTTAGATTAGAAGACAGAAACATAAAACCACAAAAGTTCATCCGAAACATCTCAAATCGGCTTTACATGAAAATCATGCATAAAAGTATATCCATTGGAAATCATTTCATGTTTTAACAATCCTTTCAGTTGACAATTTGTTGCCTCACAATGACGTGACTCTTGAGTTCGGTCACCGCTTCGGATTCACATAAAAATAATCACGTAATTAAAGCAGAAATGAGGATATCTTCTGAAGAATATTAGAAAGCCTTGAGAATCGTAAAAATTGAGCTAAAGACCGTTCCTAGACTTAATCAAGCTTATTATGCTATTAAACATAAACTTCGTAGAATCTCTCACGAACAGATTTTTTTTCACAGCCACAAGAAGTACAGAACATTCACTCGAGATCTGTAATGAAATTGAATAGCATTGATTGAGCAAAAAGTTTTACCTCCCGAAGTCGAGTTCCAACACTTTCCGAAGAGAAAATCCTCTCCGCGGAACCATGAAATCCAGAAGACTGACAACCAGCATCGCGATAAACATCATCATCCACGATTCTACGCGGAAGAACGTCGTCAAAGAACCTGGAGATAGCAGAATCGATTGATAAGCTATCGATTCCAAGAGAGATTTCAGGGAGAAAATCGAAGTGGAGAAGGTCGCCGACAGTGGAAAGTGGATTAGAAACGAGGTGAGGGACAGGAAGGCGGTGAAAGGATTCGTTTCCTGGAGCGAAAAAATCAATGTTGAGGAACCGAGTTCGCATTTCGAAAGACAGAGCGAGACAGTGAAAAGAGCGACAACGGTCACGGTGAAGCTAAACTGAATTTGGCGCTGCAAATGGGGGCATTATATGTCCCCCAATTTTAAATTTTATATTAGTTAAATAGCTTTACTTTTTACAAAAATACCCCTATTGCGATGTAATTCATTTCATTCCTCTTCCCTTTTCCTTTCCTTTTTAGAGATCTTTTTAATGATATTTCTATCAAATTTAGAGATTAGAGAAAAGAAGATACCCTTTTTGGAATTGCTCTTTCTATTTTTAAAATATCTTATTTACAAAATTCATATACTTTTAAAAATATTAAAAATAAACTATTGTAATTAGTTCAGCTCTAGCAAGATACGACAAAGACGACTCAAATGGGAGAGACATCTTCGTCCATTTTTCAAACCTCCATAGCTAGTGTGAACAATGGTGTGTCTCTTCTGTTGAGGATTGTTAGGAGTGAGTCCACGTTGGCTAATTTAGGGAATGATCATGGGTCTATAAGTAAAGGAATACATCTCCATTGGTTTGAGGCCTTTTGGAGAAGCCAAAAGCAAAACAATGAGAGCTTATGCTCAAAATGGACAATATCATACTATTGTGAAGAGTTGTGATTCCTGACACGATATCAGAGTCATACCCTAAACTTAGCCATGATAATAGAATTCTCAAATATCGAACAAAGATTGTGAGCCTCGAAGGTGTAGTAAAAAAGTGACTAAATTGTCAAATAAAGGGTGTACTTTGTACGAGGGCTTCAGAGAAAGAAGTCGAGCCTCGATCAAGGGGAGGCTTATAGTGTACTTTGTTCGAGGGGAGAATTGTTGAGGATTGTTGGGAGTGAGAGTCTCACGTTGACTAATTTAGGGAATGATCATGGGTTTATTAGTAATCAAATACATCTTCATTGGACTGAGGCCTTTTAGGGAAGCTCAAAACAAAGCAATGAGAACTTATGCTCAAAGTGGACAATATCATACCATTGTGGAGAGAGTCGTGATTCCTAGAGTCGTGATTCCTAACATCTTCCATAATCTTTTGATAACTTAGTTATCGATCTTTGTTATTGGAATTCTTTTCAAATTGATTGTCGCCTCCATATATGTTGTATGAATAACGTACACATACTATGTGGCTTATCTATATTTTATTACTTGTATCATGTGATGTTTATGATCTTTCTATGATGCATGTCCTTCCTGTTGTGATATCATGTTCAAGTTATACCTACGAGAGACAGTTGATGAGTCATGTATGATAAGCATGAATGATATGTCATGTATACGTATGTGTGTCTCATAGGAAGGTTATATCATGAAAAGTATGGAAGTATGATGTGCATCATAACCATATGTCGTGATTTGAAAATGTGAGACCTTATGCATGATTGCGTCACAAGCACAGGATACTTTCTCAATATGTCTTGTACGGACACATACACAATGATATGATACACGCTTCTTTCTTTCTGTTGGTTTCCTACAACGTTAGCATGCGCTAGTCTGTAGTCAGATCTAGAGAACGTATACGATCCCACCTAGTGGGTTCGTGTGTGAGAAGTAGAGCCAAAGAAATAGTCACGAGAAGTAGACTCCACCATGAACCATATTTGCACGTGATTGTATTTATCGATCTCGTCAGTAAGGTCACTTTTTGAGTATTTTTAAACACTCACATCACATTTAACTTTTTTTTCTTTCTTTTTTTTTTTTGGTAAAGGCAAGGGCCCTAAGTAGGATGACAGCCTCAACAGTACAGGCCATGGAATCAAATCATGACAACTCGGTTTCTACATTTAAGTTGTAGTCTTAATGTTGGGATAAGTCAATATCATTTTATTTCTAAACTTTGAAAAAGAATGTTAACGTTCGTATTTCCACCTATTATCATGTTTTATAAACATTTAAATCCATAACAATGTTTACCGTAATTTGTTTAAATGATGGTTCTACACATAGTAGTCATAATATACATATAGTACCCGCCTTATTTAAGTTATAGTCTTAAGGTTAAAAGATAACTCAATAACATTTTATTTCTAAATTTTGAAAAGCGAACGTCCTCCTTCATATATTTTACAATCTTATTTTAAAAGAAAACGTGGAGTCATTATAAAAGAAATGGTCATACAAAGAATACACGGGCCGGTAGTTGTTTCTCAAAGTTAGGGACGACTAGTCCAAGTTGACTGGCCCAACTCCATTCAATCCAATCAAATCTATTTCCTTAATTTGGATTCTGATTTTCGATCCATCAATATCATAATTTATTAGACGCAAAATTAAACAGGATTAAAATATAAACACCGATTACCTTCTGTGGTGGTGAGGCATTCAGTCTCTAATTATCCATTACGTAAAAAAAAAGATGATTCCCACAAGAGTGACATGCCACGTTGTATTCTACGTGTGCATTACCCTTAACTAGTTACTTCGTGTCTTCTTCTTAAACGGCCACACATCCATGCAAAAACTCCCACTAAGACATACCCTCTTCCCTTCCTTACTATAATTACTATCTCTCATACTTATCTTGTCACGTTCTTTCATTATGGACTCCCAAATCGCCCCTCAGCAACAGCATCACCAAGGTATCATTCTGTACTTTTGTAGTTGATTGTTTTTGGCGTAGAAAAACAGGGAAAATGACATTTTGGTAGGTGTGGAAGGGGAAGAAGATGGGCAGCATCATGAGAAGCAGTCAGTGTTGAAGAAAGTGAAGGCTAAGGCTAAGAAGATTAAGGACAATATTACAAAGCATGGCGCCCATGACCATCCTCATGACTACGATGATGATGATGAAGAAGAAGATGATGAGGAGGTTCTTGAAGATTCTGGTATCTCTTTTCCCTTTTGGATGCTTAAAAAATAACTCAAATGGTTAGGAATCACGACCCTTCACAATGATATGGTATGATATTGTGTACGTTCAGCATGATCTCTCATGACTTTTCTGTGAGTCTCCGATCTTCCACTAAATTAGCCGACTCTCCCTAACCATTCTCCCCTCGAACAAAGTTTACCATAGAGCTTCTCCTAAGGTCTATGTAGCCCTCGAACAGCCTCCTTCCAATTGAGGCTCGACTCCTTTTTTTGGAGTCTTCGAACAAAGTACACCCTTTGTTCGACATATGAATCACTTTTGACTACATCTTTGAGGCTAGCAATTTCTTTCTTTGTTCGACGTTTGAGAATTCTATTGACATGACTAAATTAAGGATATGGTTCTGATACGTACCATGTTAGAAATCACAATCCTCCACAATAGTACGATATTGGTCTCGTACTAATGGAGAGAGTATTCCTATAAATCCATTATCTTCCACTAAATTCTTCACAATGGTACGATATTGGTCTCGTACTAATGGGGAGAATATTCCTATAAATCTAACAATGGTATGATAATGGTTCATACCCATGGAGAGAATATTCCTATAAACCCATCATCTTCCCCTAAATTAGCGAACGTGAGACTTTACCATGGTACGGTATTGGTCTCGTACTAATAAATCTAACAATGGTACGATATTGGTTCATATCCATGGAGAGAATATTCTTATAAACCCATATCTTCCCCTAAATTAGAGAACGTGAGACTGTATTGGTCTCGTACTCATGGAGAGAATATTCCTAGAAATCCAACAATGGTACGATATTGGTCGGAGGGAATATTTCTATAAACCCATCATCTTTCGCTAAAAAGATTAGCTAACTTAGGACTCCTCTCAACCATCCTCGACCCAAATTACATAGATCTTTCATACGATGGGCAGTGTATGAAGGTGCCGCAATGAGGGGCGGTGTGGGTGGAGAAAGGCAGCATGAAGGCGTCGGAATTGGAATGCCTCCTCCAGGTCCAAGAGAAACGACAAGTCGTCCTGCTGCAGTTACCACACTCTTTACTTCCGTCGATAACTCTGCTGATACCTCAAACACGACCATGTCTCTGTCTCCAAGTAAGTTGGAGGAGGATCCTCACGCGCCTAAGGACAAAACCCACCTTCACCCTCGTAATTCCGAGGTCAAAGTTCACGATCCCGCAAGCACAGGTAACTAATTTTACATCAAAAAAAAAATAAAAAAACCCTTTTTTTAGTCTGTCCGTTTTCATTTTGAACTAGGGAGCGAAGAAGCAGGGGAATCGCAGATTTTGGATTCATTTGCAAAAATGAAAGTAAACGACGAACAGAATCAAAGCAGAGATCAGGTCAGTTACGCTCAGAAGATCTCAGCTGTGGGTTCAGCCGTGAGTGGAAAAGCAGTGGCAGCGAAGGATTTTGTGGCATCGAAGATAGCTTTAACAGTGACAGAGAAGCTGAAGCCAGGGGAGGAGGACAGAGCCCTGTCGGAAGTGATTTCGGAAGCTTTGAATAGAAGGAAGCAGGAGGTGGTGAAAGTTGGAGAAAGTGCATTTAGGGAGCCGCCGAAAGGGAGTGCAACGGAGTCGGGGAGGAGTGTGGTGGGTATGGTGAAAGACACGGTGGGGTCGTGGCTGGGGAAAGCGGGTGACCAATCGGCGGGGCAAGGGAGGCCGGGGAAGGACCACGGTGGGACGGAGGCGGAGGTGCGGATACTGCAGGAATCGGCGAATTGAAGTGGTTGCAGACACATTTCTGGTGTCGGTTTTGTTTTTGGTAATTCAGTTGCTTTTGTGACTACTAAGAAGTTGTAGTTTGCTGTTGTTTGTTTGTTTTGTGTACAGAACTTTTTCAGACATGGTGGATAATGAGTTTAAGTTACTAATTCATACAATGAAGGATACAATCTTATATTATAATGAGTTGTAGTTGTAGTTAAGCTGTCTTATTGCTGAATTCATGTCATGGAAGAGCTTATGGAAGAGCTTATTTTTGGCTTAATAGCCCGGGGAAGTGTAGCCGACTTTTTCTATTTTTGTAATTAGGTTTCTTATTTAAAGAATTCAACTATTTTTGTAATTAGGTTTCTTATTTAAAGAATTCAACCGAATCAGAAATAGAACATCGAGTCTTCAGCAAATCTCTCCCAACATCGAGTCTTCAAATCTCTCCCTCTCCTTTTTCTTTTCGCTATTTTTTCCTTCCGCCAGTTTTTTCGTTAACGTTTTCTTCCGAATTGCCAGAGTCAACAAGGGGTATTAGAGCCCGGTTGAAGTCATCGGTGGTATATCATTGCGGAGGAGCCAATCTTATCAACAGTCAAGTTGAATAGCTCAAGTGATTAGAGCGTCAACCCAACAACACACCGGTCTCAGGTTTGAGTAGAAGAAAATGCGAAGCGCAAAAATACACACATAGCATGAGGTTCATTTCGGGCAGGCTCACTCACTCCTCCATGCCGCTGGCGTCTCTCTCCACCAAGCGCACCGCGCAATCGACCTGGGAGGGAATCAAATTCCGTCGGGTTGGTGTGCAGCGAGTGCGGGAATCCAACATCGAGCAGCTGCAGGTCGTCCCTGATTACCTTGAGCAAGACACGATTTCAATCGAGACATTGCTTGACGTGAACGACCTAATGGTGGAAGAGGTGACTAGAAGACTATTGAGGAGGAATGGCTTGCACGCCTAAAGCTAAAGCTCCACGAGAACACCGGGGAGAGCAACGGGCCCTCCAGCCGCAAGGGCAGCAAGAAACCATGGAAATCTCGCGGGCGCACATGCAGGAAAGATGGGGGATCAAAAGAAGGAGTCGACCGATGGCAGGTCGATTCAGTGCTCGAACTGCGGGAAGAGAGGTCACCTGAGCAAGAATTGATGGAGCAAAGCTCAGGGAACAAGGAGAAGGCCGAGAAGGCTCAATCCGAGGAGGACGTGGGAGAGAGGTCACCTGAGCAAGAATTGATGGAGCAAAGCTCAGGGAACAAGGAGAAGGCCGAGAAGGCTCAATCCGAAGAGGACGAGCCAGCTCTCTTCATGGTAAGTGCATACATCCCCAATTTCGATTCCAAATCCACGGAGGTGGAGGTAATCGACGACGACGTCGAACCCGAGGAAGAGCTCCAACTGGGCGTAGGAAAGGCGGCACCAGCTGGGGAGCCAATTCAATTGAAGGAGGGAAGAGTGTTCGCTAAGATTGGCGAGAGGGACGAGCAGCACGAGCACCGGCGATGGATCCTCGACACAAGGGCAACAAACCATATGACCAGGGCTAGATCTGCGTTCTCCGAGCTCGACTCGGAGATTCGCAGGACGGTGAAATTCGGCGATGGCTCCATCATCGAGATCGAAGGGCGTGGTGTCACAATCGCACTTTTAATGGCAGCAGCGGACTTGCGATTGTACGACATTCACTTTCCAACAACAAGTGAGCTAAGCCAATTCGTTCTTGTGTCGCCTACGGCCAAGCGACGTATGCTCGAGCCTCTGGCCTCGGTTTTAAGAGAAAGTTTTAGAAAGCGAGGGCAGAGAGAGATTTTCGAAAGAGAGATTTTTGAAAGAGACGTTATATAAGCAAGCAAGAGAGAAATAACAACGGCTTACAGTATATAACCTTGGGTAGGGAGAAGTTGACAACTAGTCGTATCCCCCTATAGTACATTCTGAGGCATCTCATGTCTGACAGGCCTAGACATGATATTTCTGAAACGTAATACTTCCTAGAAATATAAAAGTAAAACACTAGAATATGAAAAGACAAAAAGGGTTGGGCTTGTCATGGGCATGCGGCCATGGGCAACACGCCTTGGACGAGCATGACCGTGACACGCGGCACCATCCTGTTCGTCCGCAAGGGAGGCGAGCACCGCAAGCTGACCGACGTCTACTTCATCCCGAGGTTCAAGGATAACCTTGTGAGCCTGGGTCAACTCGATGAGGTAGGCTGCTTCATTTCCATCGAGCGCGGGCTACTCAAAATCTGCGATGATCGACGACGGCTACTCATGTAGGTCTGGTGTACGACAAACTGTCTTTAATCCTGGAGTTAGAGATAGAGCAACCTGTCAGCCTCTCGGCCAAGACCGAAGAGGAGATACGGGCACTTAAACTTTCTTGCTCTAGAAAAGCTACAGAAGGAGAAGATGGTGCACGGTTTGCCGGCAATCAAAAACGTGAACAAGCTGTGCGACGGGTGCCTCATCGGCAAACAGAGGCGCACACCCTTTCCGTCTCAGACATCCTACCGCGCCGACGAGCCGTTGGAGCTTGTACACGGCGATATCTGTGGGCCCATCAAGTCGGCGACCCCAGGCTGTAAGAGTCTCTTCCTCCTATTAGTCGATGACAAAAGCCGCTTCATGTGGCTGACCTTGCTGCAAGCGAAAAGTGAGGCGGCAGAGGCGGTTAAGCGCATTAAAGTACGAGCGGAGGCCGAATGTGAGAAGAAGATGCGAGTGCTACGCACAGAACAAGGCAGAGAATTCACCTCGACAAGTTTCCGTAAGTACTGCGACGAGTTCGGCACCTAACGGCACTCTACTCCCCCCAACAGAACGGAGTGGTGGAGTGCCGAAATCAGGTCATCGTCGGAACAGCGAGGTCATTGCTGGTGACGGCCGGGATGCCTGGGAGATTCTAGGGAGAGGCGGTAATGACGGCCGTCTATCTCCTCAATCGGTCACCAACGAAGCCTCGACGGGAAGACGCCATATGAGGCCTGGTACAACAAAAAGCCAACAGTACATCATTTCCGCGTGTTCGGCTGTGTCGCATACATGAAGGTAACAAGTCCCCACCTCGCCAAGCTCGATCTCAGGGGGCTGAAGGTCGTCTTCATCGGCTATGAACCCGGGAGCAAGGCGTACAAACTCTATGATCCTGTAGGGGGGCGAGCTCACGTGTCTCGCGACGTCATCTTTGACGAAAGCACCTTCTGGCAGTGGAACAACGTGATCGAGGTAGACCACAACCCAAATCAATTCACGGTGGAGTACCTCGTCACCAAGCTAGAAGAAGGAGGAGTCCAGCATCAGGAACCGTCACCGCCGCTAGCAGGTGCACCCATTGAACCAGTGGAGTTCGCAACACTACGGATTGCGGATTCGACGCTGGATGCCGATCACGATGATGATCTGGTGGCCAAGTACCGGAGGATGGACAACATAGTGGGAGAAGGTGAACCACCTGGATTGGTAGCGCGCAAGCTCGAAGAAGTGGCCGAACTGCATGCCATGAGTGTAGATGAACCGAACACCTTCGTCGAAGCAGAAAAGAACCCGTGCTGGCTGAAGGCAATGTAGGAGAAGATGACATACATCACCGAGAACCAGACGTGGAGTCTAGAGGATATGCCGCCTGGACACCGAGCCATAGGGCTCAAATGGGTCTTCAAATTGAAGCGCAACGAAAAGGGAGACATTGTGAAGTACAAGGCCCGCCTGGTGGCGATGGGCTACATCCAGAAGCAAGGAGTGGACTTCGAAGAGGTATTTGCGCCGGTGGAAAGCTTAGAATATGTCCGCCTTTTACTGGGAATTGCGGCACATTACTCTTGGGAGGTCCACCATATGGACGTGAAGTTCGCTTTCCTCAACGGAGAGCTGAAGGAGACCGTCTACGTCCGACAACCACCTGGCTTCCTGGACAACGACAACCCCGGTAAGGTACTGCGCCTGCACAAGGCACTCTACGGGCTTCGACAAGCACCATGAGCTGAGAATGTGAAGCTCAATAGTACCCTACTCTCACTGAAGTTCAAGCGCTGTGCCTCTGAGCATGGCATATACACGTATGGCCAGGCGAGCAGCGACTGATCGTGGGAGTGTACGTCGACGACCTCATAATCCCTGGAGGCGACATGGAAGTCCTCGGAAGATTCAAGAGGGAGATGTCAAAGAACTTCAAGATGAGCGATCTCGGCATACTCAACTACTAACTCGGCATCAAAGTGCAACAAAGTACTACCGACATCACCATCTGTCAAGGTGCGTACGCAAATAAGCTGTTGGATACTACTGGGCTAGCAGACAGTAACCCTACAAGGACGCCAATGGAGGCCCAGCTCCAACTAAGGAAGACCGGCACTATGACGACCGTCGACTCCACCAATTATCGCAGCATTGTCGGGAGTCTGCGCTATTTGGTAAACACTCGTCCTGATCTTGCTTATTCTGTTGGATATGTGAGCAGGTTTATGGAAGCACCTAGGGAGGAGCATCTAGTGGCTATCAAGCGCATTCTGCGCTATGTAGCCGGAACCAAAGGCTGGGGTGTAAGATACTGCACAGGGAGAGGAAAGGAGAAACTCAAGCTGGTCAGCTACAGTGATAGTGACATGGCCGGTGACGTTGATGATCGTAAGAGCACCAGCGGAATGATCTACTTCCTCTTAGGTGGGGTGATCTGCTAGTAATAAAAAAAACAGAAGGTAGTTGCTTTGTCTTCCTGCGAAGCAGAATACATCGCCGCTTCGATGGCAGCAACACAGGGGGTCTGGCTTGTGCGACTAATGGAAGAACTCATCGGGAGAGAAAGCGATCCACCAATGCTATACGTGGACAACAAAGCAACGATCTCTCTGATCAAAAATCCAGTTTTGCACGACCAGAGCAAGCACATAGAAATCAGATTCCACTACATTCGAGAATGTGCAGATCGAGGGCTCATCAAGATTGATTTCATCCGAACAGAGGAACAACTTGGAGACATTTTCACCAAGTCCCTGGCCGGGTAAAATTTGAAGAACTACGCTCAAAGATAGGAGTTCAAATAATAAGGTAGATATAGCACAGCTTTTAGGAGGAGATTATTAAATAAAAGCTATGGTCCTTCAATGTAGTTAAGCTGTTTTTACTTTGTAAATTTTTGAATTCAGTCTCATGTAAGAGTGTAAATTTGGCCGGCCATTTTTGGCTAACTTTGGGCGAAGTTTTCGCCTACTTTTTCTATTTTTGTAATTAGGTTTGTTATTTAAAGAATTCAACCGAATCAGAAATAAAACATCGAGTTTTCAACAAATCTCTCCCTCTCTCGTTTTACTTTCCGCTATTTTTTCCTTCGAAGAAATTTTTCTTCGGCCAGTTTTTTCGTCGACGTTTTTCTCTGAATTGCTAGAGCCAACACCGTCCATGCTTCTCAAAGGCTTGGCTTAAAAATTTTCATAGAGCTACAATGGATGTACCAAGTTATAGTGTTTATAAATGTCACAGCCGAGGACTAACGGACAAGAAGAAATTACAAATGAAAAAAAAATAAAAAAGTATTGTGTATGAGTTACAAAAATGTATGCACATATTTATATCTTAGTAGGTATTCACAGCCATGTCTTAAAGCTCTAAAGCCGGGAAAAGGTCTAAAGCCAGATTTTAGGGAGGGTGAACTAAACTTTAACTCTCTTTTCTACCATTAAAAGTGGACATGCCTCTCCCAAGTAAAACTAAGGGGATAGTATGGTTGGTTTTGAATAAGTATTTCTCCTTAAACATCATGTGTGGAGGTTAACCGACAAAATCAGGGGTTTGAACCCTCTGTGTATCGGTCAGCTACTAAGTCACCCTACGTGGTTTCATGCTCCCTCCCTCAAGGACGGGTTCCTACGGCCTAGGGGTCTTGTTCAGAATACCCCTTAGCTATCACTGCTAGGTCGAGGCACAGGTCATACTTCTTTGTTCGGCTTTGCCTAGCTCAACGATCTTAGTATCGGAGTTTTGTCTTGACGATACGGTATTAGAGCAGAGAGGGAAGTGGAGGTTCTGGTGACACTATCCACACTACTCAAGTCTGGCGGTTACCTCGGTTGTCTACAAACACTGTGGTGTACTACTAGTTCTTTTTAGGGCAAATCTTGGTACTTGGATTCATTCATCTCTAGAATTCTCACGCAAGGTGTCACAAACTTTTCGTGGTCTAGAATACTAGGATTTGGGTCCACTGGTAATTGTTTCACGAGCCCAAGTGCACGGTATTCTAGAGGTATCCCATTCTAGGGTTTTGTTTAACTTACTTAGTCTAAGCTCATACTTTCTTACTTCATCAAAAAAAAAAAAAAAAAAAAAAACCTAAAAAATCATGCACTAGAGTTAACATAAAGTCGTTCATGCAATATTAACAAACATACTCAATGGGGAGATGATGTCCATCTTCATTTGGAGCGTAGATTTCACAAGTTTCCCTTCCTCCTCATGCATACATATAGTATCACAATCTCAATCTAAATAGATTTCATAGCCGTTTATATCTAGATTCCATCGATTTCCTTAATTAATTCATTTCCATGGCTCTCATACTAATATACTAGGGTTGGATGACTAAGTTTATCAGTTTGACAGCATGCATGCTTATTCCAAGCGGTTCCTACAAGTACTACTCGTGAGAATCTAAATAGCTACTTACATGGTTGATGCGTGCCTTCCAGAGCTTGAATTTCTTAATGAGGAGGGTTCTAAAAATTCTGGAATTTTCTTGATGGGTCCTAATTCACAAAACAATAGAATTAATACTGAAATTGGGGAGAAAACAAGTCAACAAAGGTCGAATGGGTGAGAAGGCTCCTCGTAAAAGGCACACATGCGAGCAGTGATGCGCTTTGAACCCCAGCGGACGTAGAATTACCCTTCAAATTTTGTGGGCATGACACGTGGTGCATAGCAAGTGGCAAGATCATCGGGTCGATTTGGTGGCGGGTGTTTAGGTTGACCTGAATCTGCGCGCGCTCGAACACGTGTTGATAGGTTGGCCGAGCACGTTACTCCTAACTTCTTCTCCCTTTTCTTTCTCCTCTCTTATTTCTTTCTCTTTATTGTTATTATTCAACTAACCAGACCCCTCAAGTAAGAGTAGGTGCAAAATGACATGTTGACCTTGCCCGTTTTTTTTTTATCTCATAACTATCCCGAGCATAGTTTCTTTCTTCATTGACTTGAGCCCCGGTCTACAATAAAATCTTACGACATAATTATCATGCATATATTTAGATCTTAAGTAGGAAGGCATGGGTCATTTATATCTCCTAAGCTTAGGTGTTACAATAGATCGTGATGAATTTGGTTAAGATTTAGTAGAGAGGTTGAATGGTAAAATATGATGACTCTCTATAAAGAAACTGATTTAGTATTTTATAGAGTGCCTATCAATTTTTCTACCATAGAAATTCTTAGTATGTTTTCTGATTGCGATTCTATCTTATCTTCTATATTAGAAATGATTTCATTACTTAGCATGTTTTGTGATTGTAGTTTTGTCTTATCTTCTACATTAAAAATGATTTGGTTACTTAGTATGTTTTGGGATTGCAGTTCTGTTTTATCTTCTATATTTGAAATGATTTCGTCTTAACAAAGGGTATGGCTCTTTTCTACAATTGTCGGGTCTCTGGGATGAGAATTCTAAGTATGTATTGAGATGACAGCTTTATCTAATCTTCTACATTAGAAATGATTTTTTTTTTAGATTATTAAAGTTGATCTTCTACCTAAGATACGATTTCTTGAGATTGTTAGCAAGTGAGTTTCATTATGTCTGTGACTCTAAAAATTTTGTGTTTAAAAGACCCGTTTGGTATTACTGAGGTATTACCAACACGATGGGCGATTTCCAAATTGTTGGAGGAATTAAGAAACTCAACAACAACTACAATATGTGGGCAACATGCATGATGTCCAATTTACAAGGACATGACCTGTGAGAGGTTGTTAGTGGGAGTGAAACTACACCACTAGAGGAGGATCTTAATGGTATCTTGCACAAATGGAGAATCAAAGCATGTAAAGCATTGTTTGCGTTGAAGACCACAATCGGAGAAGAAATGTTAGAGTATTTGGGATGACAGGACACCGAAAGAAACATGGGACACGTTCGTGATGCTGTTCTCAAAGAAGAACGATATGAGACTACAATTTCTGGAGAATGAGCTCTTATCAACCTCATAACGTGACATGACGATTGCTCAGTACTTCCATAGGGTAAAAGTCAATTTTTTGGGAGATTACTAAACTAGATCCAAAGTCTGTCTTAGAGAAGCTTGAATGAAAAAGGATCATTATTCACGGATTGCGACGAGAATATAGAAACTTTGTTATTGAAGTACAAGATGGACGACCTGCTCAATCATCACTTGTAGAGGTTGAAAATTTGTGAGCCAGCTAAGAAGTTATGGCTAAGCAAGTGAGAGACATCATATCGGGTGAAGGAGAAGCACTCAACATTGGAGCAACAATAAGTCGTCTACCAAATGTGGATACAAAAATGGTGACAAAGAAAAAATTCACCAAGGAACTACACAACCTTGGAGATCTCAGAAGAATGACAACAAGAGTCCTCAAGGGACGAGATTTATTTGCTACAATGGTGAAAAGAAGGGTTACATGTCCAGGGTTTTTGATCCAAGGAAACGTCTGTGGAAAGCAATGTGGCAACATTTAAAAAGGAGATGGAGGATGAATGGGATGCAGAGGTACTATATGTCATAGGAAAAGTCGAGCTAGTGCTAATGACGATGATGATAGAGCATATTGATTATGAGGATGACTGAATCATTAATTCAAGATGCTAAAACTACATGCTGACGATTAGAGTGTCGCAATAGAAGTACGATGACCCTTGAAGAATGAAGTATTACCATACTTGGACAACATTGAAGAAATTCTTCCACAGAAGATGGAGGAGCAAACTATACACATTTCCTTAAATTATTATTAAAAATTAAATAATTATTTTAAGGCATTAGGGCAAAAATTCCAACAAAAGGTACAATCGACTATGGTCTTTTGTATAAAAGAAAGACTATAAGCTAGCTAGATACTATGATCCTGACTATGCAGAATATCACGACTCTCGAAGATCAAGCACCGAATACATGTTCAAGCTCGGTTCGTGAACAATTTCTTGGTGTAGCCAAAGACAACCAACAATATCATTTTCAACTATAGAATCAGAGTACAGAGCAGCAGCTGGAGCAACTCAAGAAAGTACATGGCTAAAACTCTTAATGGAGGATTTGTAACAAAAAATTTACTATCGGGTACCACTTCATTGTGATGACCAATTTGCAATGCGTCTTGTAGAAAATCTATTATTTTTCATCAAGGTTTTTTATATATGGTTTTGCAATCTTAACATGTGCTATATAACCAAAGACTCTTAGACGCTTTAAGTGAGGTGTCTAACCGAACCATGCTTCATAAAGGGTGCAAGTGTCCAACGCCTTTGTTGTTAAAGAGTGTAAAAGATAGACCTCATATTGTATTTTCTTGCTCCAGAAAATCGTAGGGACTTGCATGCTCTTGAGTAAACTTCTTGCAGTGTTTATTATGGTTCGGCCTCTTCACTCGACCACACCATTTTGTTGTTGAGTTTACGGTGCGGTGAGTTGACGCTTGATATCTTCCTCTTCGCAAAACTTTAAGAAGTTCAGGGATAAGAACTTGTCACCTCAGTCAATGTGCAAGCGTTTTAGCGTGTTGTCGGACCCATTTTCAATGAGTATTTTGAACTTCTTGAACACACATAATGCCTCTTCTTTTTCTCTGAGCATGTAATTGTGCCGACCTTCCTTAGCTAGAGCCGGACCTCCATTGGCATCCTTGTAGGGTTACTGTCCATCAACCCAGCTGTGTCCAACAGCTTCTTCGCGTACGCACCTTGACAAATGGTGATGTCAGTAGTACTCTGCTGCACTTCGATGCCGAGGTAGTAGCTGAGCACATCGAGATCGCTTATCTTGAAGGTCTTTGACATCTCCCTCTTGAATCTTCCAAGAACTTCCATGTCGCCTCCAGTGATTATGAGGTCATCGACATACACTACCATGATCAGTTGCTGCTATCCGTGGTTGCGTGTGTACATGTCATGCTCTAAGGCACAGCGCTTGAACTTGAACGACAACAAGGTACTATCGAGCTTCGTGTTCCAGACTCATGGTGCTTGTTGAAGCCTGTAGAGAGCCTTGTGTAGATGCAATATCTTGATGGGTTGTCATTGTCGATGAAGCCAGGTGGTTGTCGGACGTAGACAGTCTCCCTCAGCTCTCCGTTGAGGAAAGCAGACTTCATGTCCATGTGGTGGACCTCCCAGGAGTGATGTCCTGCGATCACCAGCAACAGGTAGATGGATTCCAACCTTGCCACTGGCGCGAACATCTCTTTGAAGTTCACACCTTGCTTCTGGACATAGCCCTTCTCCACTAGATGGGCCTTGTGCTTCACAATTTCTTCCTCTTCGTTACGCTTCAGCTTGAACACCTATTTGAGCCCTATGGCTCGGTGTCTTAGTGGCATATCCTCTAGACTCCACGTCTTGTTGTTAGTCATGAATGTCATCTCTTCCTGCATTGCCTTCAGCCAGCATGGGTTCTTCTATACTTCGGCGAAAGAATTTGGTTCATCTGCGCTGATGGCATGCAATTTGCCACGACGGGAGAAAGAGCAGCGAGGGAGACATAGGCTTAAGTTAGACCTTGAGGCTCAACATTCTTCCATTTTCAGTCTTTCAACTCAATGGTTGAAGTTGTGGATTTTATCAACAATTTGAATAACAAAGACAATAAAATTTTATCTCAAAATATAACGTTGGCTAAACGACCTTTTCAGTTTGCAGCCAATATTTATGCAATGCAAAATCACAAATTTCAGTTTTTAAAAGACTTTGTCCCTATTACCCAGGACGCAGCATCAAGTGCATATTAGATTATGAGTTACTTTTTATTGGATGAGAGCCTGGCTGAGAGAACAAATCTCTTCTTCGAGCTTGTGTGCCACCAGTCCCGGTGATTCACTTTTTCCTAGTAGGTCTTCAATCTTCGTGATCAGCATTAAGAGTCGAATCCGCATTATGTGGTGTTATGAATTCCACTGGTTTAGGGGGTGTAGTAGGAGTTGCAGCCAGTGTTGGTGTAGGCAGACCCAATGCAGCTGCTGGCGGCGGTGATAGTGCCCTGTGCTGCGATGCGCCTTCTCCCGGCTCGGTGACGAGATACTCCACCATGAATTATTTTGAGTTTTGGTCTGGCACGACCACTCATTCCACTGCCAAAAGGTGTTCTCGTCGAATACAATGTCGCGCAACACGTGAGCTTATCCCTAGCAGGATCATAGAGATTGTACACCTTACTCCCGGGTTCGTAGCCGATTAAGACAACCTTCAGTCCCCTGGGATCGAGCTTGATGAGGTTGGGACGTGTGATCTTCATGTATGCAACGTAGTTGAACACTCAGAGATGATGCACCATAGGCTTCCCGTCGAGGCTTCAGGTTGGCGATCGGTTGAGGAGGTAGATGACCGTCATGACCACCTCTTTCTAGAACCTCCCAGGCATCTCGACCGTCATCAACAGTGATCTGGCCATCCCGATGATGGTCTGGTTCTGGTGCCCTACCACCCCATTCTGCTAGAGGGAGTAGGGCACCATTAGGTGTCGCTGCACACCGAGCTCGTCATAGTACTTGCTGAAGCTTGTTGAGATGAATTCCTACCTAGGTCTGTGCGCAACACTCATATCTTCTTCCCGCATTCGGCTTCCGCGCGCGCTTAATCACCTTTGCAGCCTCATTCTTCGCATCAGCACATGAAGTGGCTCTTGTTATCGACCAGCAAGAGGAAGAGAGTCTTGCTGTCTACGGTCGCTGGCTTAATGGGCCCACAGAGATCACAGTGTACATGCTCTAATAACTCACCGGTGCGGTAAGATGCCTAGGACGAAAAAGGGGTGCATTTCTGCTTGCCGATGAGACACCTGTCGCATAGACTATTCACGCCTTCGATTTCTGGCAAATCATACACCATTTGCTCCTTGTGTAGTTTCTATAGAGCAGGAAAGTATGTGCTTGTACCATGCATGCCACCTCCAAGCTGCTTCTTCAGTCCTGACCATGAGGCTAACCAGCTGTTCTATCTTTAACTCCAAGATGTAGAGGCGGTTCGCCGTGCGCCAAACTTGCATGAGGAGACGTCGTCGATCGTCATAGATCTTGAGCAGCACACGCTCGATGAAAATGTAGCAGCCGACCTCATCGAGTTGACCCAGGCTCACAAGGTTAGCCTTGAGCCTCGAGATGAAGTAGATGTCGGTCAACTTGCGATGCTCGCCTCCCTTGCTGACGAGCAGGATGGTGTCGCGCTTTTCGATCTCGATAATGCAGCCATCGTCAAACTTCACTGTCTCACAAATCCTCGAGCGAGCTCGGAGAATGCAGATCTAGCCCTGATCATATGGTTTGTTGCCCCCTGTCGAGGACCCATCACCGGTGCTCTCGCTGCTCACCCTTTTCGTCGATCTGAGCGAACACTTGCTCCTCTATTAGCTAAATTAGCTCTCCAGCCGATGCCTTTGTCACGTCTAGTTGGAGCTCTTCCTTGGGATCTATCGACCCCTCACCACCGTCGAATACTTCTGTGGATTTGGAATTGAAATTGGGGATGTCAAATAACACCGATGAGCTCATCATGAAAAGGGCCGTCTCTTACTCCTCGAATTGGGCCACATGGGCCTTCTCTTTGTTCCTGGGCTTGCTCTAACAATCCTTGCTCATGTTGTCTTTCTTCCCGCAATTCAAGCATCGGATTGGCTTGCCATAAGCTGACTCCTTCTTCTGCTCCCCTTCTTTCTCGTGTGCCCACCTGTGAGGTTTCCACTTCTTCTTATCGTCTTTGCCGCCGGAGGACCCACCACTCTTGCCGAAGTTGTCGCAGAGCTTCAGGCGTGAAGGCCATTCCTTCACAGTGAGGAGAAGACGACCCTGCTTGTCGACAACTGAAGCGACATTCTTCTTCCTCTACTCAATATTGTGCAATCTTCCAGTCACCTCTTCCACTGTTAGGTCGTTCAGGTCAAGCAATATCTTGATAAAAAACGTGACTTGTTCGAGGTGATCTGGGGTGACTTGCAGCATCTTGTTCACGATCTCCGTCTCACTGATGCTTCCACCGAGAGTGGTGATGCTGTTGGTGAGCCCCGTGATTCACTTGGAAAAATCATCGACGAATTTTCCATTCTTAAAGTGGATCTCCAAGAACTCCTTCCACAGCTGCTCGACGTTGGACTCTCGCAGTCGCTGCACACCAACCCAACGGGATTTAATCTCCTCCCAGGCTGATTGCGCGGTGCACTTGGTGGAGAGAGACGACTAGTATCTCTAGAGGCACAACCCGCAATATGTCGACAAATGCTAGTCGATCCTCCCAATACTCGATCACTTCTCCTTCCTCCAGCTCGACGGCGTGCCACAACCCTTACACCTGCAGGTTGACGCGCATCAACAAAGCCCACTCATTGTAGTTGGACCTTGTTAGCATCAGGTACTTCATAGAGACAGTTGTCTCCTTGATCACGCGCTCGACGACGATTCGGCGTCTGTCTTTGTGATGTCGGCTTCTTGGTGGCAGTGATGGAGATGCCAGCACTCGGCCACGGCATGGAGGAGTGCATGAGGTTGTCTGGTATGGACCCCACGACGTATGCATCTTCGTTTCTTCTTGCATCTTCTTCTACCTTGAACCGAGCTTTGATACCACTTGAAGTCTTTCGGGGATGGTGAGCACTTGAAGTCTTTTTGGTGATGGCCGGTTGCAGCGATGACAATGAAAGAAGCGTAAGACAATGAAATCTATGATTTTGTTTATGCTAAAAACCAATGCTGTGTTTGTTTTTCATTTACATTGCAGTATTAAATACACAAGCTACATCCTAAAAATAGAAGTGGACAACTCAATTCCGATAGTTCCACTGGACGGGCCCTCAACTCAATTTTGTGGCCTATCTCCACTTATCGGACTTTGTCTAACAATGACCAGAGGTTGAGCAAAGTTTAAGGAGCTTGAGATGAGAAATTCATTGAAAACATGAAGTTCTGAGATAGATCTATTGTACTGATCCATCTTTTTCCTGTGTAATAATGACAATCAACTTTTATTGACCAAGGTATATTACATTTCTGAGTGTGAAGAGTAATATTATTAGTCTTGGTTAAATGAAAGAAGAAGATAGTAGAATGGAGTTAGTCAGCTCATTTCTCAAGTTATTTGACGAAAACAGAGCCTTGTTGATTAAAATAAAATGTCACGAAACCACCTGTGTGAGATACTAGTGAAAGACCATTAAAATTTTTCAAAAATCTCCATTGGCATTGACATTCGCAGCAAGAAAGGAAAGAAAAAACCAATGAGTTGGGAGAAGAAAAAACTAAAGACTAGAGGCTACTTTAGTCGGAAAAGAGCAACTTACAAGTCAATGTGCTTCATCAAACTTATTATTTCAACCAAGGAGGCTTAGAAGAAAGGCTACTAGCGTAAAAAAAAAAAAAATGGGACATCGAACTTGTCGTCTCATTCAAAGAAGCCTAGAGGCAGCCCAAAAACGAAACAAGAGTCCAATAATAAAATGGGTGACAATTACCGATTTATTTACGCTCTTTCTATTGAATATCTAGTTTGTTCATCCAACTTTCTTCATATCGATGGTATCCCAAAAATTCTAAAAAATTTATTCTATTGGAATGCAGAGTTGAAAGACAGAGGAATATAAGACAAGATGATGAAGTTCCTATGCATAACAGAGAAGAAAAAGAAATTGTATCTTACCCAATTAAAATTTCTTAGAAAGAAACAAAGTTGATTAGGGATGAAGCAAGGTTGACACTATAGAGCAACATGAAAATATTTTCACCAAAGCTCTAACAAATGTTAAGCTTTACAAACATGCAAGAGTTACTCAGAATGAAGAATGAAGAATCAAATCAAGCTTACAATAGAAAATGTGAATTAATAAATTTAATTTAATAATAATAGTTATTAACTTACACAAGTTTAATGTCGATTGGTCATATCATGGTTGGAGAAAGGAGGTCAAAATTTAATGTCTAAGGGAATAAGAGTTTTGGGAGAGGACTCATTGCTATTTTTTACTCGGTTAGCCATTTTTGGACGTTTTAGGATTTTTTTTTTTACATAATTACAACAAGAAATTTGTATAGCCCGTGATTTGGAGAATTAAATATGTTTAGCATGATTTAGGATTGATTTTAAGTTAGTTATGCCACATTTGCTCTCCGAATAGGCTTTACCTCAATATAAGAACGTATAGAATAACATATAAAATTACGTAGATGAAAATGAAGCACTATAAGCATGAGCTT
The DNA here is from genome assembly GCF_002738365.1 of Cucurbita moschata. Taxonomy (NCBI): domain Eukaryota; kingdom Viridiplantae; phylum Streptophyta; class Magnoliopsida; order Cucurbitales; family Cucurbitaceae; genus Cucurbita; species Cucurbita moschata. The sequence continues at coordinate 4,747,342 of NW_019268533.1, forward strand.
AAGGTAAAAATAGCTAAGGAAAGTTTAGAGACGTTCAATTAGGTCAAAAATAATAAGTTAACATACGGTTGGAACATTTACGAATTAGGTTGGATGAATTCATTGTTGCTTATATCTCACGTATCCTGTAGCCTTTCTACATGATATTATATTATTTTATGATATCTTAATGAATTTCATGACTATTAGTTGATCATGCTTACTATATTGATATGATTATGTTTATGCCCGGGAATTAAATATCGTTAATATGTATTTACGTCTCATAGGGAATATATGTCTTGATAAGTATGAAAGTATTATGTGCATCATTTTAAATACAATGATTTTTAATGCAGACTCCAAGCATGTTGTATGACACACAAGTATGAATTACTTCTCCAATATGTCATGTACAGACATGTACACCATAATATTATGCACACTCCTTACTTTTTTTGTTAGTTTTTGACAATATAAGCGTCCACTAGCTCATGATTAAGTCAGGCGGTACTATACGAGCTTGCCTAGTGGATTCATATAAGTTGTGTGTAAAGAAGTACTATGCATGCATCCCCACCCGAAAATAAAAATAGATCCCAAGGAACAATCACGAAAGGTGTGAACAAATAAAAATATATGAGTGCAATGATAGGAACATCAATTCTCTATATCGATATGATACCATCCACTTTGAACATAAGTTTTTATGATTTCCTTTTAGTTTCCTCAAAAGATCTCATACCAATGGAGATAGTGTCCATCGCTTTTATGTTGGATCCGCACAACAACACATACTCGATGTAGATGAACACAAAGAACATGAGAGAGAAAATGTAAGGAGAAATATTGGTGAGAGGTTTATATTAATGACTTCCGTTAACAAGGACATTTTCAAAACAGTCTAATGAAAACGATTCAGTTTAATATATATAACTTTACCACATATAATCATCTACTATATATATATATATAGCTATCTACCATATATAGTTTTTACTGTATATAATTCTTGACGATGTCTAATATGAATTATAACATTAATATATATTATCATTCATTATGCTATAAATAAGCTGCAAATTATATAACCTAACATTATATACCTATGATCTTCTCCCTTATTCGCTAATGTGGAATCCAACGTGCAATGTAAATCATGTAATGGCACATAAAACGACCGCTAAACACATAAGTAGGTTTACGATAAATCTAACATTTTTAAGTAAACATACAATCTTGTGAACAATAGAAAAGAGGTTTAGTACTCTGAAGGGTCTCAACGTCACAGTATTTATAAGGCTTAAAGTAAACAACTTCTTGGACTTCGATTCTGCTTATTCGAATATAGGTGTTGCCTGTACCTTAGTAATAGCAAACAAGTTTTTTCGACATAAAACTTGTAGAGTCACGAACGTCTCACGACACAAAGAATCTCACTAACTAATATTCTCAAGAAATTATTTTTGATCTGCAAAATCAGAGAGAGATCACCACCGTACACCCATCTTGCTTGATCGCTTGTGGATGTATGTAATAAAATGGTGTAAAATTCACAAGAATAAGTGCACGTATATACTATCACAAGTAGCAAGTAATAAGTAAATTATCGATTATACAGGGAACCTATCTTTTTGGTTAATTTTATCGCTGGAATTTAAGTGAGTTTTTTTAGTAATATTCAAATGGGTGTTGGTGATTTTAACTACTTAAACAAAACTAAAACAGAGTGCCACTGCTGTAAAAAAAATAGAAAATGATGAAAAAATCAATCATAAAGAGGAAGGTTAAGTTAAGAGAGATTAAATAGATAAGTTGTTGAGTTTTGTGTAGATTTTAGTTCCTTTTAATAGATTCCCAAGCCCACATCCGAGGGTCAATGGTGATTATTTCCATAATCGTTGTAATTTCCCAAACCTTATCACCCTTCTCAAGGGCTTTACCTTCAGAAGAACATGTTCGCCCACCGCAAACTCGAGATCCTTTCTTTGAGTGTCAGCGTAACTCTTTTGCCGGCTCTTCCCATACAGGGCCTCAACGGAGCCATATATATCTTTTCTTGATAACTATTTTTATAAGCAACTTCCATGAGGGGTAGGTGTTCATCCGAACAACCAACGAAATCCATCACACACGCCTTGAAAATGTCCTCAAATACTTGATTCAACCTTTCTGTCTATTCATCTGTCTGAGAATGGAAGGCCGTACTGAAACAAAGTTGGGTATCCTAAGCTTTTTGCAATCCTTTCAAAATAAAAAATAAAAAAATGAGGGGTAAACCTAGCATCGTGATCAGACACAATAGAAGTAGGCACCCCATGCAACCAAACTATTTCTCGGACATACAACTGAGCCCATCAATCCACTCGAAATGTGCTCTAAATCGGGATGAGTGAGCTGTTTTTGCAGGTCTATCCGCAGTGACACTGTTTTAGTTTTGTTTCAGTAGTTAAAATCACCAACACCCATTTGAATGTTACCCAAAAACTCACTTAATTTCCAGCGATAAAATTAACCAAAAAGATAGGTTCCCTGTAGAATCGATAATTTACGTATTACTTGCTACTTTTGATAGTGTATACTTGCACTTATTTTTGTGAATTTTACATCAATTTATTATATACATCCACAAGCGATCAGTTGTCAGACGTAGACGGTCTCCTTCACCTCTCCGTTGAGGAAAGTGGACTTCACGTCCATGTAGTGGACCTCACAGGAATGATGTGTTGCGATCGCCAGCAACAGCGGACAGATTCCAACCTTGCCACCGGCGCAAACACCTCTTCGGAGTTCACCCCTCGATAGTCCAACGTCGAATCCACAGTACGCGGTGTTGCAAACTCCACGGGTTTAAGGCCAGCAACAGGAGTTGCGGTTGGTGTTGGTGTAGGCGTGCCCAGTGCAGCTGCTGGTGGCGGTGACAATGCCCGGTGTGGCGCTGCTCCTTCTCCTAGCTCGGTGATGAGATACTCCACCGTGAATTATTCTGGGTTCTGGTCCACTTTGGCCACGTCGTTCCACTACCAGAAGGTGTTTTGGTTGAAGACAACGTCGCGCAACACGTGAGCTCGTCCCTCCGTAGGATCATAGAGCTTGTACACCTTGCTCCCGGGTTCATAGCCGATGAAGACGACCTTCAGTCTCTTGAGATCGAGCTCGACGAGGTGGGGATGAGTGATCTTCATGTACGTGACGTAGTCGAACACTCGGAAATGATGTACTGTAGGCTTCTCGAACACTCGAATATGATGTACCGTAGGCTTCGGGGATGGTTTGTACTTAAAGTCTTTTGGGGATGGCAGTTTTCCGCCAGTAAGAATAGGAACAAATGACATAAGCGTGAGACAATGAAATCTATGATTTTGTTGCTGCTCAAAACCAATGTTGTGATTCTTTTTTTTAATTTAGATTGCAGTATTAAATACACAATCTACATCCTAAAAATAGTATAAGTGGGCAACTCAATTCACGCCATTCCACTGGACGTGTCCTCAACTCAATTTTGTGGCCTATCTCCACTCACCCGACTTTGTCTAACAATAATTAAAGGTCGAAAAAAATTTAAGGAGTTTGATGAGAAATTCATTGGAAATATGAAGTTCTGAGACAGATCTATTGTACCGGTCAATCTTTTTCCTGTGTAATAATGACAACCAACTTTTGGTGACCTGTATATTACATTCCGAGTGTGAAGAGCAATATTATTGGTCTTGGTCAAATGACAGAGGAAGGTAGTATAATGGAGTTAGTCGGCTCATTTCTCAATTTCTTTGATGAAAATGGAGCCCGGTTGATTAAGATAAAATTGTCACGAAACCACCTGTCTAAGATACTAATGAAACACCATTAAAATTTTTCAAAAACCTCCATTGGCACTACCATTGGCATCAAGAAAGGGAAGAAGAAAACCATTGAAGAAACTAAAGACTAGAGGCTACTTTGGTAAATGAAGAGCAACTTATAAGTCAATGTGCTCCATCAAACTTATTATGTCAACGAAGGAGGCTTAGAAGAAAGGCTACTAGCATTAAAAGAAAAAAAAAAAAAAACATCGAACTTGTCATCTCAACCAAAGAAGCCCAGGAGAAGACCAAAAACAAAACAAGAGTTCAGTAATAAAAGGGGTGACAATTACCAATTTCTTTGCGCCATTTCTATTGAATATCTAGTTTGTTCATCCAACTTTCGTGAGATGGATGGTTTCCACAAAAATTCTAACGAACTTATACTATGGGAATGCAAAGTTGAAAGACAAGCAATATCTTACAACAGGATAAAATTCCTATGCATAATAGAGAAGCAAAAGAAATTTCATGATGCACAATTAAATTTCTTATAAAGAAGACAAAGTTGATTAGGGATGAAGCAACATTGACACGGTAAAGCAACATGCAGATATACTCAACAAGGCTTTAGCCAAGATTAAACTTTACAGGCATGCGATTGTTATTTAGAATGAAAATCTCGAGCCAAGTCAAGCTTAGGAGAGAAAATGTGAATCAATAAATTTGATTTAATAAAAATAGTTATTCACTCAAGTAAGTTTAAAAAAAATGGTTAGTGATTTATTTAAGAGAATTGTTAAGGTTCATAAATTGCAGAGAAAGTTTAAGAAAATAGATAATTGTTTACATGGGAGAAATGTATGTAGTTTTTAACTTGAGAAAGTTTACAAAATTTGTTAGTATTTTTCTCCCTCTAGATACTAATTAGATATTAATAACAATAAGAATTGAAAACTATAGTGGTTAAGATTTTGGGTAAAAAAAACTCTTCTCTCAAAATGTTCTTTCTCCTTCAATTATTTGTTTTGGTGTACTTTAATGTTGATTGCCATATCATCGTTGGAGAAAGGAGTAAAGAATTTAAGATGTCTTAAAGCGAATAAGAGTTTTGCAAGTCGGCTCAACTGCTCTAATTCAACTCAAATTGCAAGTTTTTTTAATAGGATTTACCTCAATTTCAGAACATATAGAATAGCGTATAGAATGCCGTAGATGAAATTAAAGCACAATAAGCATGAGCATGAGGTAAAAATAGCTAAGGAAAGTTTAGAGATGTTCAATTCGGTCAAAAATAATAAATGAACGTACCGTTGAAACATTTACGAATTAGGTGGGATGAATTCATTGTTGCTTAAGTCTCACGTATCCTGTAGCATTTCTACGTGATATTATTTTATTTTATGTAGAGACGTGTACACCACAATATTATGCACATTCGTTTCTTTTTTGTTAGTTTTTGGCAATATGAGTGTGCACTAGCTCATAACTAAGTCAGGTAGTACTATACGAGCTTGCCTAGTGGACTCATATAAGGTGTGTGTAAAGAAGTACTATGCATGCATCCCCACCCGAAAATAAAAATAGATCCGAAGGAACAACCATGAAAGGTGTGAACAAATAAAAATATGAGTGCAAATGATAGGAACATCAATTCTCTACATCGATATGATACCATCCACTTTGAACATAAGTTTTTATGATTTCCTTTTAGTTTCCTCAAAAGATCTCATACCAATGTAGATAGTGTCCATCGCTTTTATGTTAGGATCCGCACAACAACACATACTCGATGTAGATGAACACAAAGAACATGAGAGAGAAAATGTAAGGAGAAATATTGGTGAGAGGTTTATATTAATGACTTCCGGTAACAAGGACATTTTCAAAACAGTCTAATGAGAACGATTCAGTTTAATATATATAACTTTACCACATATAATCATCTACTATATATTTATATATATATATATATATATATATATATATATATATAGCTATCTACCGTATATAGTTTTTACTGTATATAATTCTTGACGATGTCTAATATGAAATATAACATTAATATATATTATCATTCATTATGCTATAAATAAGCTGCAAATTATATAACCTAACATTACATACCTATAATCTTCCCCCTCATCCGCTAATGTGGAATCCAACGTGCAATGTAAATCATGTAATGGCACATAAACTGACCGCTAAACACATAAGTAGGTTTACGATAAATTTAACATTTTTAAGTAAACATACAATCTTGTGAACTAATGGAAAAGAGGTTTAGTACTGTGAAGGGACTCAACGTCACAGTACTTGTAAGGCTTACCGTAAACAACTTCTTGGACTTCGATTCTGCTTATTCGAATATAGGTGTTACCTGTACCTTAGTAATACCAAACAAGTTTTTTCGACATAAACCTTGTAGAGTCACGAACGTCTCACGACACAAAGAATCTCACTAACTAATATTCTCAAGAAATTATTTTTGATCTGCAAAATCAGAGAGAGATCACCATCGTACACCCATCTTGCTCTGATACGAGATTGTTGAACAGACCTCTTTGTGGAAAACACTAGCACTCTTTGTAAAGATAAACAAAAAATATATTACAAATAAAACACTCTCTGGAAAACACTAGCACTCTTTGTAAAGATAAACCAAGAATATATTACAAATATTTTGTTTTACTTTGATTACTTGGGACTTCTTGAGGTGAAAACCTCACCGATGTGACGAGGCATTTATAGTAGAAACTAGACAATTTATTCCTAAAATATTTAACTATTTAATACTAAATTACCTAAATCCTTTACCTATAATACCTAAATAATTTTCCCAAAATATGTAAGTATCTTTATTCCTAAAGTACCTAAATAATTTTCGTAATTTATATAGACAATAGACTAGTACAATTATTAGGCTTGATCCTATTGGACTAGTGATGATCTTTTAACACATTACACTATAAACCCGCCTTGAGAGGGGACAAAGGACTACATGGGTAAACTAAGAACTTTACACAAATGTGTTCAAATAAAGCTATCAAACTGTCCTATAAGAAATGATGCCGAGGATTTTGTTCGTTGACTGCAATGCAAACTTACAAAGTATGAAAACAAAAAAGTTAGTTCAACCCTAAATAAGATAACTACGCAAAATTTTAAGGTATTTTATTTTAAATTAGTTTTATTTTCTTTTCTTTTCTTTTTGTCTTTATGGTCATGGTAGATGTTTTGACTCTTGAAAATTGGATGGTGATATTTTATCTAATTTATGGTTGTCACATAACAGAATATTTAATTTTAAAAACAAAAACATCTACTATTTTTTCATAACCAACTCAGTCGAGTCTAAATTCCCTACATTTATTCTAAGGTACTCAGGAGTGGTTAGACATTTGAATTTCTAACCTTTTTGCATGTAATTTGTTTTCATTGATTATGATTGATGTATTCATATGATCATATTTATGTCTTGGGAGACACCATGATGTACCCATGTATAAAAAGAATCAATGAAATACCATGAATATGTACGTTGTATAAGAAATTTAGGTCATGGTAAGTATGAAAGTATTATGTGCATAATGTCAATGAAACTTTTTTTTTTTTTTTATGCGGGAGATCGTGCATATTGTAAGTCATATAACCATAGAATACAAACTACGATATTATTTGTGTTCCTTTCATTCTTTTGGTTTTCGGCATTTGAGCATTCGCTAGCTCATAGTCAGACTTGAGAGGTATGCTAAAAGTTTTACGTGAATCGTGTATAAATAAATACTATGCATCCAACTCTACCCGAAAAAAGTAGTGCACAAGGAACAACCACAAACATTAAGTCTTACCGGTTATGGTACATGTTGTATGTGAATGAATTTTTCCCACTCCCTTGGTAAAGTCGCTTGAGGAGGCCACAAAAATGAAGTTGTTCACATATGTTTTCCACACTTTTTGTTATATTTTAAATATCATGATCCTTGATTTTTCTATTAGAACATGTTTAAAACTTATTTTTAACTATGCTTTCACGGTGTTTGCATTATTTGGAAGATTGGAGTCCACGAAAGTTTTAAAGTTGAAAAGAAAATTATTTCTTAAACATGTCATGACATACATGTACTAACAATTTTATTTTAAAATAAAAACTGAGGTCATCGCAATTGATAGTGATGGTAGGTACTTGGTGATGGCAGTTGTGGTGAGTTGGTACATGAGCAGGACTATGACTATGTTCGATGACTATGACATTGAAGTTGGACTGTCTTGAATTTTGGAAGCTTCGATGTCATTTAAGCTAGACTGACTTTGTGGGATGTGACCATGGCGGTGGTGGTGATGGCGATGGTGGTGATGGAAATGGATGTCTGGCGAACCTCCTTGGGAGGGACTCTCTTGGCCACTTGGTGTAGGAGCAGGGCTATCTTGAATTTTGGAAGCTTTAATGTCATTTAAGCTGGACTGGCTTTGTGGGATGTGACCATGGCGGCGGTGGTGGTGGCGGTGGTGGTGATGGAAATGGATGTCTGGCGAACCTCCTTGGGAGGGACTCTCTTGGCCACTTGGTGTAGGAGCAGGGCTATCTTGAATTTTGGAAGCTTCAATGTCATTTAAGCTGGACTGGCTTGGTGGGCTCTTACCATGGCGGCCATGTTCGTGGTGGTGGTGGTGATGGAAATGGATATGGATGTCTCGCGAATCTCCTTGGGAGGGACTCTCTTGACCACTTGGTATAGGAGCAGGGCTATCTTGAATTTTGGAAGCTTCAATGTCATTTAAGCTGGACTGGCTTGGTGGGCTCTTACCATGGCGGCCGTGTTGGTGGTGGTGATGATGGAAATGGATATGGATGTCGCGCGAATCTCCTTGGGAGGGACTCTCTTGACCACTTGGTGTAGGAGCAGGGCTATCTTGAATTTTGGAAGCTTCAATGTCATTTAAGCTTGACTGGCTTGGTGGGCTCTTACCATGGCGGCCGTGTTCGTGGTGGTGGTGGTGATGGAAATGGATATGGATGTCTCGCGAATCTCCTTGGGAGGGACTCTCTTGACCACTTGGTGTAGGAGCAGGGCTATCTTGAATTTTGGAAGCTTCAATGTCATTTAAGCTGGACTGGCTTTGTGGGATGTGACCATGGCGGTGGTGGTGGCGGTGGCGGTGGTGGTGATGGAAATGGATGTCTGGCGAACCTCCTTGGGAGGGACTCTCTTGACCACTTGGTGTAGGAGCAAGGCTATCTTGATATTCAGCGGCTTCGAAAACATTAATGCTGCAATAGAAGAGGAGTGCAATCACAAAAACACTTGTGGTAAGAGAACCCATTTTAATATGTTATGTAGTTCTAACGTTGAAGTGTAATATATATATAGACTCAAATATAATAATATGATTAAAAAATTCTAAGTTTAAAGTATATTATATGAGTAAAAGTTGAATAGTCTTGTCTCGAGGAATGCAAGTCAATATTGGTTAGATTTTTAACTTAGTTTGGATTTTGAAATAATGCACCAAACTCACATACCATATATACCATATATGACTTTCATTCTATACAAGAATTCTATATTTATTTTAAAAGGTCAATTGTTTGAATTTAATTTGGTAAAAAAATAGGAATGGTAAGTATAAAAAGTTGGGGTAACATGCATACGTAGAAAGGGCGAGCTGTGTCATGTTGGCGAGTTGTTTTATGGAGGAGTGAATTGTCTACGTTCAATTCGATGGGTTTAGAAGATATTCATGTGTTGAGTTTGATCGAGTAAAGAGGATTTTGAAATTCGACCAACTATTTGGATTGCAAGTTTTTTCAATTAAAACATCTATTCTTAAACCACGAACTCTATGTAACTATAAAGCATTGGGGTGGATTATTCGAATCATTTATTCCATTTTTCATTGGAGTAAAAGTGAAATGTGATGGGAAATGTAACGACTCGAAATTTTCTACTTAATTTAAGGTCGCTACTGTATACGTATCATAAACATTGAATGCGGAACACTTCATTTAAATTCCATAAAACATAACCTTTATCTTAAAACACAGCCATAGACTTACGTGTTTCGAAAACATCTTTAAACCGACACAACAAAAGACTAAATAAAATGAATAAGAATTTGAGTTAAAAACATCCTATACTTGCCTAAGTCTAAGAAAATAAATACCATTGTCCTATGCATGTGCCATGGTCTCGAGTTGCGATTTCGTCGTCAGCCGTACCGGAATGCCTTACCTTTACGTGAAAAATGTAGTAGCACATGACTTGAGTATTTAAAGAAATACTCAGTAAGTGACTCCACTATTGGGGTTAAATGCAACAATCACATGCAATGAGATGACGGGACCTATCTTTCATTCCGTTTTCCCTACGGTGCTGTCCTAACAGGTAATTTTGGACGCATACCATATACTCTACACATAGCCCATACGTGCGAGTATGGGCTCACCAGCTTGTTCGCACACCGCTGGGCCACTTTTCTTATCCGGTGGGCATACTTTGGGAGCCCCTTAGGCCGGACACCCGCTAGAACAAGTAACCGTCACGGCAGCGCTATGCAAAGCATAACGATCGTTGTCCTGCCATTGGATATACGCATCCGTACCCTCGTGATGGGACAGGGGTATCCCCCAAGTGCATGAGGTCCCAAAACTTTTCCATTTTCATTATCCTTTAATGCATCCCCTCTAGCATTATGTACACATCATATCATTTTTCATATCGTTCATCATTCATATCATATCGTTTCTCATTTTTCAGTTCTCAAATCATACATAATTCTAACGAGGTTATATTTCATGTCATTCATATCATGCTGTATACACACAATTTAACAGACCTAACATAACATTATATGCTTTTAACATAACATTTCATCATATACACAACATACCATGACATATTGCATCACAATGTATCATATCATAAACAAGTCATAACGTAAACACTTTGTAGTCATATCGTTCTCTAACTTATCACAGCCTTAACGTTCTTATACCTATCACAGACATATCATTACGTGAACGTGCCTTAGTCATATCATCACAAGAACGTATCCTAACGCTATCGTTCTATCAATCCTAACGCTATCGTTCTATCAATCTATCACAAACCTATCCCTTTCTACCCGTAACGTAACCGTATTCTTCCATCAATCTCTCTTATCCAAATCACTCCGGTATGTAACCTAACCTTAATGTTTCATGAACGTATTTCACTCCTATCGCTACATTTCGTTTTGAGCATCCTTCTCGTATCCTATCTCAAACATATCCTTGAACACATCGTACCGTAATTTTATCATACAATTCACCTATTGTAATGTATACATAACATACAAGAAGCATATCGATCCACAGACAATTCACACATATCAATATATATGACACGTGCAGAACCACGGGGAACGTATCAACATCGAATATAACCATGACGATTGTTGAAGGTGTTAATATAACACATGCGGAAGTAATTTGGATCTTAGGCACTCTAAGTACTTCAATTATAGTAAATTAGCTAACATGTTTAAAAGCATTAAAACTCAATGAGTTTGAATACTAACCTTTTGTCGCTCAAGTTTCTTTTTCCTCATAAACCAGTTTCGAACCACCACTAGTGTCTTCTCCACTATTCTCCGGCCTTAGAACGGGATTGTGGAATCCGGTGAGTGACTAAACTTGGGAGGGATTTTGTATATGAAGAGAGTGTTTGTCTCAAGGTTTTCCACCAGAAAGACCTTTCATGCACCATGATCACTCTATTTATAGAGTCATGTTTGCATGTTCATGCAAATTTGAGATCACCAAATTTTGACACTCGAAATTCCACTCAAATGTTTGGGATTATGGGACAAGCATGCATGTTTGAGTTAACCAAATTTTGACACTCAAAATTCCACTCAGACTTTTGGGGTTTATTTGGCAAGCATGCAAGTTTGGTTAAACCAAAATTTTGACACTTAAAAATTCCACTTACATGGATTTTTCCATTAAAAGAAGTCAACATTTTGACTTTCTTCATTTTAATTCAACAATTAATTTGAATAATTAATTTTAAACTAAGGTAATATTAAATGATTAATTAAACTATTTAATTAATATTTAATATTAACTCAAAAGCCAATCCCAATCAATTCCGACACTTATTTGATTAAAATATTTAAAACTTATTTAAATATCTCAAATTCTCTCTTTTTGTTTAATTCGTAAATAAAACAAAAATGCGGTTAAATATATCGTATATATGTAGCGCATATTCCCTAATTTGAATTCAAACACTTCGAACTCACTCGTCACACTATTCTATTGTTTAGTCCGATATGAGCTAGCAGAGGGACCTAATGGACCTATAGATCATGGGCTCCAACGATCCAAGATTAACCGGTTAAACTCATTAACCTTGCTAATCAACAACACTCGTTAACTACTAGGACACTCTACTATAGCCTAGTAGTTGCAATCCCCTCACTATAGATATATTTCTGTCCATTTGATATAACAAGTAAGTCGATTCTTCACAGGTTGTTCGTAACTAGAGTTGGGTCAATTTACCGTTTTACCCCTAAAGTTACTTCTTGTTCCTTATGTCTCACTGGTCCTCTAATGAACAATTGGTTTGTGGTCCAACCAGTAAACCGAATCCCTCTCACGCCAATGAGAGGGTGGGGCACCTTGTTCAAGACTTGGAGTCAGTGCTTAAGGGACCTACCTCTCTTCTATCCCTAAAAGTTGGTAGGAGTGAATTCCATCTTGCACCCCACGTCCCCAGCCATTCACCCAGTCTTATCCCTAAAATGGGGGGCCTATTGAGTCGGCGAACTCGAGCCACTCTCACCCATGCAAATCTAAGGATAATTCCAAATAAACAGGAGTTCATGGTTAGCTTAGGATTAAAATCGAGTTACCTAGGTCATCGAATGAAAAGAAAATCAGTCTCAACAGTAAACGACATTATAAAGTGAGTGATTTTCTTCATGGTCTGATCTTATGCAATACTCATTGCATAGGACACCCCTACTCACATGTCTCCACATGTACAATTTAGTGATCACATTGTTTATGTCATATACAAGAGTGGGCCGCATCCATAGTGTCCCCGGGATAAGGTACTCAGTCTTATCCCCATACTATAGATCATTTTGACTATATACTTGAACTTGATCCACTCTTATGTCTCTACATATAGCTCAAGTAATCATACTATAGTCAGAGTGTTCTTAGTTTATTGGATTTAGATTAATAATCGTAAAAATTCACTTTATTCGATAACAATCTTTACTGAATAAACAACAATAATAACTTTATTGAAAATAGAATATATTTTTCGTTTACAAACTATGAGTTTTAGGACATAAAACCCAACAATAGTAAGGTCACTTACCTGGCTAGCTTAAGTCGTTATCACAAATATATCTTTAATGAAAGTTTGATTCTGTCCTTTGAAATCCGAGTCAACCTATGTGAGCCCATGACATCCGTTTCAAGTTTGGAATCTACAAAAGTATTTCTCTAATTTACATAGGTTCATTGTTAACGGTCTTGAAATGTTATATGTCTATAATTATATTTTTATTACAAATCTTATTTTTCATGGTTATTGTTTTATTAAAAAAAAAAAAAAGTAGATACGGCTATTTCAAGTTATTCTCGGTTTTACTACTCTCCGTATTTACCCTCTATATTTACGTTTGCCTTTTAAGTTTGTGGTTTTTAATTCCCTAATTTTTTTTCTTTCGGTTGCATTTTAATTCTGTTTTCATGTATTCCAAATTTAATTCTGTTTTCATGTATTCCAAATTTCTAGTTGATCTCTGTTTCCAAATCTTTCCTTGTTAAACCATTCTATCTTTAATCTATTCATTTGGCTACTGATAAAAATTTAATTTAATATTACTAATATGACAAAAATTTAATTTAATATTACTAATATGACAAAAATTTAATCTAATATTACTAATCTAACGTGATTTACTAGAAATGATTGGCGCTTAATTTCTAACTCAACGCTAGACCATTGTAATAATTCAACGAAAATATGAGTATAATTGGTTGTGATTTCTAAAAAAATATGATAAAAGAAAATGAAGATTTAATATATACGTTATTGATCAGATCTATCTCACTTAAATTTACCATGAATGGTAAAGGTCATTCTCATTTTTTTTTCTCTCAAGTAAATCTAATAATTATTGTTTTTCTTTTTCTTTTTGTAGTAACTGTTACTTTCTGCCGCAAGGACGGGTATAATTGTGGAAAGTGACGAGAGATTAATGGAGAGAAGTGGGAAAAGGTTGTTTTTTTTTTAATTAATTAATTATTATTATTATAATAAATATTTTTTTATAATTTTTTTATTGGTTTATTTGTTTATTTATTTTTGGGCTACTACACAGGAAGATCTATTTATATTAAGATTTGTAACTCATTTTAATGTAAATTTTTAAAGACTTAAAATTTTATATTTAAGAGGTAAAAAAAATCAATAACAAAAAAAGATTATCTATTTGTATATAATTATAATAAATATAAGTATGTTTAATTGTATTGTAAGCATGTTTTTTTTAATTAACAATAATGTGCGTGGTGCTCAATGTTGTGTGTGGAGTAAGATGTGTATTTTCTAAACATGGATACGTGAAAAACATTGTGCACAACATAACTCAAATTGGGGCCTCTTCCAATGATAGATCCTCTTGAAGTGCAAGTGCTCAATATTGTGTGTGGGGTACGATGTGTATTTTCTCAACATAGATGCATGAAAAACATTGTGCACAGCAGCGAGGGTGGGTGGCAACGCAAACCTGTATGCCACGACACCAATCCTCTCAAGGATTTGAAATGTACCGATGAACCTGGGGATAAACTTACCCCTTTTTCCCGAACCTTATCACCCTTCTCAAGGGCTTTACCTTCAGGAGAACATGTTCGTCCACCGCAAACTCGAGATCCTTTCTTCGAGTGTCAGCGTAACTCTTTTGCTGGCTCTGTGCAGTAAGTATCCATGATCCAATTTTCTGGACTACCGCCTTGGTGATCTGAACTAATTCCGGTCCCATAAGTTGTTGGGTTCCAACCTCTTCCCAAAACACTGATGTCTTGTCTGCCACCTCTTCCCATACAGGGCCTCAACGGAGCCATATATATCTTTTCTTGATAACTAATTTTATAAGCAACTTCCATGAGGGGTAGGTGTTCATCCCAACAACCAGCGAAATCCATCACAAACGCCTTGAGCATGTCCTCTAATACTTGATTCAACCTTTCTGTCTATTCATCTGTCTGAGAATGGAAGGCCGTACTGAAACAAAGTTGGGTATCCTAAGCTTTTTGCAATCCTTTCAAAAAAAAAAAAACGAGAGGTAAACCTAGCATCGTGATCAGACACAATAGAAGTAGGCACCCCATGCAACCAAACTATTTCTCGGACATACAACTGAGCCCATCAATCCACTCGAAATGTGCTCTAAATCGGGATGAGTGAGGTGTTTTTGCAGGTCTATCAGCAGTGACACTCTGTTTTAGTTTTGTTTAAGTAGTTAAAATCACCAACACCCATTTTAATGTTACCCAAAAACTCACTTAATTTCCAGCGATAAAATTAACCAAAAAGATAGGTTCCATGTGGAATCGATAATTTACGTATTACTTGCTACTTTTGATAGTGTATACTTGCACTTATTCTTGTGAATTTTACATCATTTTATTATATACATCCACAAGCGATCCAGTTGTCAGACGTAGACGGTCTCCTTCACCTCTCCGTTGAGGAAAGTGGACTTCACGTCCATGTAGTGGACCTCCCAGGAATGATGTGTTGCGATCGCCAGCAACAGGCAGACAGATTCCAACCTTGCCACCGGCACAAACACCTCTTCGGAGTTCACCCCTCGAGAGTCCAACGTCGAATCCACAGTACGCGGTGTTGCAAACTCCACTGGTTCAGGGGCCGCAACAGGAGTTGCGGCCGGTGTTGGTGTAGGCGTGCCCAGTGCAGCTGCTGGTGGCGGTGACAATTCCCGCAGGAGTTGCGGCCGGTGTTGGTGTAGGCGTGCCCAGTGCAGCTGCTGGTGGCGGTGACAATTCCCGGTGTTGCGCTGGCCGGTGTTGGTGTAGGCGTGCCCAGTGCAGCTGCTGGTGGCGGTGACAATTCCCGGTGTTGCGCTGATCCTTCTCCTGGCTCGGTGATGAGGTACTCCATCGTGAATTATTCTGGGTTTTGGTCCACCTTGGCCACGTCGTTCCACTACCAAAAGGTGTTCTGGTTGAAGACAACGTCGCGCAACACGTGAGCTCGTCCCCCCGTAGGATCATAGAGCTTCTACACCTTGCTCCCGGGTTCATAGCCGATGAAAACGACCTTCAGTCTCTTGAGATCGAGCTTGACGAGGTGGAGATGCGTGATCTTCATGTACGTGACGTAGTCGTACACTCGGAGATGATGTACTGTAGGCTTTTCGAACACTCGGAGATGATGTACCGTAGGCTTCGGGGATGGTTTGTACTTGAAGTCTTTCGGGGATGGTAGTTTGCCGCCGGTAAGAACAGGAACATATGACATAAGCGTAAGACAATGAAATCTATGATTTTGTTGCTGCTCAAAACCAATGTTGTGTTTCTTTTTTTAATTTAGGGTTTAGGGTTTGACTCAATTCATGCCATTCCACTGGACGTCACCTCAACTCAATTTTGTGGCCTATCTCCACTCACTAGACTTTGTCTAACAATAACTAAAGGTTGAACAAAATTTAAGGAGTTTGATGAGAAATTCATTGGAAACATGAAGTTCTGAGACAAATCTAATATACCGATCCATCTTTTTCCTATGTAATAATGACAACCAACTTTTGGTGACCTATATATTACATTCCGAGTGTGAAGAGCAATATTATTGGTCTTGGTCAAATGACAGAAGAAGGTAGTATAATGGAGTTAGTCGGCTCATTTCTCAAGTTCTTTGACAAAAATGGAGCCCGGTTGATTAAGATAAAATTGTCACGAAACCACCTGTCTAAGGTACTAATGAAACACCATTAAAATTTTTCAAAAACCTCCATTGGCACTATCATTGGCATCAAGAAAGGGAAGAAGAAACTATCATTGGCATCAAGAAAGGGAAGAAGAAACCAATGAGTTGGGAGAAGAAGAAACTAAAGACTACGAGGCTACGATGATCCATGAAGAGCAACTTATAAGTCAATGTACTCCATCAAACTTATTATGTCAACCAAGGAGGCTTAGAAGAAAGGCTACTAGCATTTTCTTTTTTTAAAAAAAAAAAAAACATCAAACTTGTCATCTCAACCAAATAAGCCACCAAAAACAAAACAAGAGTCCAGTATTAAAAGGGGTGACAATTACCAATTTCTTTGCGCCATTTCTATTGAATATCTAGTTTGTTCATCCAACTTTCTTGAGATGGATGGTTTCCACAAAAATTCTAACGAACTTATACTATGGGAATGCAGAGTTGAAAGACAAGCAATATCTTACAAGAGGATAAAATTCCTATGCATAATAGAGAAGCAAAAGAAATTTCATGATGCACAATTAAATTTCTTATAAAGAAGACAAAGTTGATTAGGGATGAAGCAACATTGACACGGTAAAGCAACATGCATATATACTCAACAAGGCTCTAGCCAAGATTAAACTTTACAGGCATGCGATTGTTATTTAGAATGAGAATCTCGAGCCAAGTCAAGCTTAGGAGAGAAAATGTGAATCAATAAATTTGATTTAATAAAAATAGTTATTCACTTAAGTAAGTTTAAAAAAAATGGTTAGTGATTTATTTAAGAGAATTGTTAAGGTTCATAAATTGCAGAGAAAGTTTAAGAAAATAGATAGTTATTTACATAGGAGAATTGTATGTGGTTTTTAACTTGAGAAAGTTTACAAAATTTGTTAGTGTTTTTCTCCATCTAGATACTGATTAGATATTAATAACAATAAGAATTGAAAACTATAGTGGTTAAGATTTTGGGTAAAAAAAAACTCTTCTCTCAAGATGTTCTTTCTCCTTCAATTATTTGTTTTGGTGTACTTTAATGTTGATTGCCATATCATCGTTGGAGAAAGGAGTAAAGAATTTAAGATGTCTTAAAGCGAATAAGAGTTTTGCAAGTCGGCTCAACTGCTCTAATTCAACTCAAATTGCAAGTTTTTTTAATAGGATTTACCTCAATTTCAGAACATATAGAATAGCGTATAGAATGCCGTAGATGAAATTGAAGCACTATAAGCATGAGCTTGAGGTAAAAATAGCTAAGGAAAGTTTAGAGATGTTCAATTAGGTCAAAAATAATAAATGAACGTACCGTTGGAACATTTACGAATTAGGTGGGATGAATTCATTGTTGCTTAAGTCTCACGTATCCTGTAGCATTTCTACGTGATATTATTTTATTTTATGAAATCTTAATGAATTTCATGACGCATATTCTTTTTGTTTGTTGATCATGCTTACTATATTGATATTATTATGTTTATGCCCGGGAATGAAATATCGTTAATATGTATTTACGTCTCATAGGGAATACATGTCTTGATAAGTATGAAAGTATTATGTGCATTATTTTACTATACAATGATTTTTAATGCAGACGCCAAGCATGTTGTATGTCACACAAGCATGAATTAGTTATCCAATACGTTATGTAGAGACGTGTACACCACAATATTATGCACATTCGTTTCTTTTTTGTTAGTTTTTGGCAATATGAGTGTTCACTAGCTCATAACTAAGTCAGGTAGTACTATACGAGCTTGCCTAGTGGACTCATATAAGGTGTGTGTAAAGAAGTACTATGCATGCATCCCCACCCGAAAATAAAAATAGATCCCAAGGAACAACCACGAAAGGTGTGAACAAATAAAAATATGAGTGCAAATGATAGGAACATCAATTCTCTAAATCGATATGATACCATCCACTTTGAACATAAGTTTTTATGATTTCCTTTTAGTTTCCTCAAAAGATCTCATACCAATGGAGATAGTGTCCATCGTTTTTATGTTAGGATCCGCACAACAACACATACTCGATGTAGATGAACACAAAGAACATGAGAGAGAAAATGTAAGGAGAAATATTGGTGAGAGGTTTATATTAATGACTTCCGGTAACAAGGACATTTTCAAAACAGTCTAATGAGAACGATTCAGTTTAATATATATAACTTTACCACATATAATCATCTACTATATATTTATATATATATATATATATATATAGCTATCTACCATATATAGTTTTTACTGTATATAATTCTTGACGATGTCTAATATGAAATATAACATTAATATATATTATCATTCATTATGCTATAAATAAGCTGCAAATTATATAACCTAACATTATATACCTAAATCTTCCCCCTCATCCGCTAATGTGGAATCCAACGTGCAATGTAAATCATGTAATGGCACATAAACTGACCGCTAAACACATAAGTAGGTTTACGATAAATTTAACATTTTTAAGTAAACATACAATCTTGTGAACTAATGGAAAAGAGGTTTAGTACTGTGAAGGGTCTCAACGTCACAGTACTTGTAAGGCTTACAGTAAACAACTTCTTGGACTTCGATTCTGCTTATTCGAATATAGGTGTTACCTGTACCTTAGTAATACCAAACAAGTTTTTTCGACATAAACCTTGTAGAGTCACGAACGTCTCACGACACAAAGAATCTCACTGACTAATATTCTCAAGAAATTATTTTTGATCTGCAAAATCAGAGAGAGATCACCATCGTACACCCATCTTGCTCTGATACGAGATTGTTGAACACACCTCTTTGTGGAAAACACTAGCACTCTTTGTAAAGATAAACAAAAAATATATTACAAATAAAACACTCTCTGGAAAACACTAGCACTCTTTGTAAAGATAAACCAAGAATATATTACAAATATTTTGTTTTACTTTGATTACTTGGGACTTCTTGAGGTGAAAACCTCACCGATGTGATGAGGCATTTATAGTAGAAACTAGACAATTTATTCTTAAAATATTTAACTATTATTACTAAATTACCTAAATCCTTTACCTATAATACCTAAATAATTTTCCCAAAATATGTAAGTATCTTTATTCCTAAAGTACCTAAATAATTTTCGTAATTTATATAGACAATAGACTAGTACAATTATTAGGCTTGATCCTATTGGACTAGTGATGATCTTTTAACACATTACACTATAAACCCGCCTTGAGAGGGGACAAAGGACTACATGGGTAAACTAAAAACTTTACACAAATGTGTTCAAATAAAGCTATCAAACTGTCCTATAAGAAATGATGCCGAGGATTTTGTTAGTTGACTGCAATGCAAACTTACAAAGTATGAAAACAAAAAAGTTAGTTCAACCCTAAATAAGATAACTACGCAAAATTTTAAGGTATTTTATTTTAAATTAGTTTTATTTTCTTTTCTTTTGTTTTTGTCGTAGATGTTTTGACTCTTGAAAATTGGATGGTGATATTTTATCTAATTTATGGTTGTCACATAACAGAATATTTAATTTTAAAAACAAAAACATCTACTATTTTTTCATAACCAACTCAGTGAGTCTAAATTCCCTGCATTTATTCTAAGGTACTCAGGAGAGGTTAGACATTTGAATTTCTAACCTTTTTACATGTAATCTATTTTCATTGATTATGATTGATGTATTGATATGATCATATTTATGTCTTGGGAGACACCATGATGTACCCATGTATAAAATGAATCAATGAAATACCATGAATATGTACGTTGTATAAGAAATTTAGGTCATGGTAAGTATGAAAGTATTATGTGCATAATGTCAATGAAACTTTTTTTTTTTTTTTATGCGGGAGATCATGCATATTGTATGTCATATAATCATAGAATAGAAACTACGATATTATTTGTGTTCCTTTCATTCTTTTGGTTTTCGGCATTTGAGCATTCGCTAGCTCATAGTCAGACTTGAGAGGTATGCTAAAAGTTTTACGTGAATCGTGTATAAATAAATACTATGCATCCAACTCTACCCGAAAAAAGTAGTGCACAAGGAACAACCACAAACATTAAGTCTTACCGGTTATGGTACATGTTGTATGTGAATGAATTTTTCCCACTCCCTTGGTAAAGTCGCTTGAGGAGGCCACAAAAATGAAGTTGTTCACATATAGTTTTCCACACTTTTTGTTATATTTTAAATATCATGATCCTTGATTTTTCTATTAGAACATGTTTAAACCTTATTTTTAACTATGCTTTCACGGTGTTTGCATTATTTGGAAGATTGGAGTCCACGAAAGTTTTAAAGTTGAAAAGAAATTATTTCTTAAACATGTCATGACATACATGTACTAACAATTTTATTTTAAAAGAAAAACTGAGGTCATCGCAATTGATAGTGATGGTAGGTACTTGGTGATGGCAGTTGTGGTGAGTTGGTACATGAGCAGGACTATGACTATGTTCGATGACTATGACATTGAAGTTGGACTGTCTTGAATTTTGGAAGCTTCGATGTCATTTAAGCTGGACTGACTTTGTGGAATGTGACCATGGCGGTGGTGGTGATGGCGATGGTGGTGATGGAAATGGATGTCTGGCGAACCTCCTTGGGAGGGACTCTCTTGGCCACTTGGTGTAGGAGCAGGGCTATCTTGAATTTTGGAAGCTTCAATGTCATTTAAGCTGGACTGGCTTGGTGGGCTCTTACCATGGCGGCCGTGTTCGTGGTGGTGGTGGTGATGGAAATGGATATGGATGTCTCGCGAATCTCCTTGGGAGGGACTCTCTTGACCACTTGGTGTAGGAGCAGGGCTATCTTGAATTTTGGAAGCTTCAATGTCATTTAAGCTGGACTGGCTTGGTGGGCTCTTACCATGGCGGCCGTGTTCGTGGTGGTGATGATGGAAATGGATATGGATGTCGCGCGAATCTCCTTGGGAGGGACTCTCTTGACCACTTGGTGTAGGAGCAGGGCTATCTTGAATTTTGGAAGCTTCAATGTCATTTAAGCTGGACTGGCTTGGTGGGCTCTTACCATGGCGGCCGTGTTCGTGGTGGTGGTGGTGATGGAAATGGATATGGATGTCTCGCGAATCTCCTTGGGAGGGACTCTCTTGACCACTTGGTGTAGGAGCAGGGCTATCTTGAATTTTGGAAGCTTCAATGTCATTTAAGCTGGACTGGCTTGGTGGGCTCTTACCATGGCGGCCGTGTTCGTGGTGGTGGTGGTGATGGAAATGGATATGGATGTCTCGCGAATCTCCTTGGGAGGGACTCTCTTGACCACTTGGTGTAGGAGCAGGGCTATCTTGAATTTTGGAAGCTTCAATGTCATTTAAGCTGGACTGGCTTGGTGGGCTCTTACCATGGCGGCCGTGTTCGTGGTGGTGGTGGTGATGGAAATGGATATGGATGTCTCGCGAATCTCCTTGGGAGGGACTCTCTTGACCACTTGGTGTAGGAGCAGGGCTATCTTGAATTTTGGAAGCTTCAATGTCATTTAAGCTGGACTGGCTTGGTGGGCTCTTACCATGGCGGCCGTGTTCGTGGTGGTGGTGGTGATGGAAATGGATATGGATGTCTCGCGAATCTCCTTGGGAGGGACTCTCTTGACCACTTGGTGTAGGAGCAGGGCTATCTTGAATTTTGGAAGCTTCAATGTCATTTAAGCTTGACTGGCTTGGTGGGCTCTTACCATGGCGGCCGTGTTCGTGGTGGTGGTGGTGATGGAAATGGATATGGATGTCTCGCGAATCTCCTTGGGAGGGACTCTCTTGACCACTTGGTGTAGGAGCAGGGCTATCTTGAATTTTGGAAGCTTCAATGTCATTTAAGCTGGACTGGCTTGGTGGGCTCTTACCATGGCGGCCGTGTTCGTGGTGGTGGTGGTGATGGAAATGGATATGGATGTCTCGCGAATCTCCTTGGGAGGGACTCTCTTGACCACTTGGTGTAGGAGCAGGGCTATCTTGAATTTTGGAAGCTTCAATGTCATTTAAGCTGGACTGGCTTTGTGGGCTCTTACCATGGCGGCCGTGTTCGTGGTGGTGGTGGTGATGGAAATGGATATGGATGTCTCGCGAATCTCCTTGGGAGGGACTCTCTTGACCACTTGGTGTAGGAGCAGGGCTATCTTGAATTTTGGAAGCTTCAATGTCATTTAAGCTGGACTGGCTTTGTGGGATGTGACCATGGCGGTGGTGGTGGCGGTGGCGGTGGTGGTGATGGAAATGGATGTCTGGCGAACCTCCTTGGGAGGGACTCTCTTGACCACTTGGTGTAGGAGCAAGGCTATCTTGATATTCAGCGGCTTCGAAAACATTAATGCTGCAATAGAAGAGGAGTGCAATCACAAAAACACTTGTGGTAAGAGAACCCATTTTAATATGTTATGTAGTTCTAACGTTGAAGTGTAATATATATATAGACTCAAATATAATAATATGATTAAAAAATTCTAAGTTTAAAGTATATTATATGAGTAAAAGTTGAATAGTCTTGTCTCGAGGAATGCAAGTCAATATTGGTTAGATTTTTAACTTAGTTTGGATTTAGAAATAATGCACCAAACTCACATACCATATATACCATATATGACTTTCATTCTATACAAGAATTCTATATTTATTGTTTGAATTTAATTTGGTAAAAAAATAGGAATGGTAAGTGTAAAAAGTTGGGGTAACATGCATATGTAGAAAGGGCGAGCTGTGTCATGTTGGCGAGTTGTTTCATGGAGGAGTGAATTGTCTACGTTCAATTCGATGGGTTTAGAAGATATTCATGTGTTGAGTTTGATCGAGTAAAGAGGATTTTGAAATTCGACCAACTATTTGGATTGCAAGTTTTTTCAATTAAAACATCTATTCTTAAACCACGAACTCTATGTAACTATAAAGCATTGGGGTGGATTATTCGAATCATTTATTCCATTTTTCATTGGAGTAAAAGTGAAATGTGATGGGAAATGTAACGACTCGAAATTTTCTACTTAATTTAAGGTCGCTACTATATACGTATCATAAACATTGAATGCGGAACACTTCATTTAAATTCCATAAAACATAACCTTTATCTTAAAACACAGCCATAGACTTACGTGTTTCGAAAACATCTTTAAACCGACACAACAAAAGACTAAATAAAATGAATAAGAATTTAAGTTAAAAACATCCTATACTAGCCTAAGTCTAAGAAAATAAATACCATTGTCCTATGCATGTGCCATGGTCTCGAGTTGCGATTTCGTCGTCAGCCGTACAGGAATGCCTTACCTTTACGTGAAAAATGTAGTAGCACATGACTTGAGTATTTAAAGAAATACTCAGTAAGTGACTCCACTATTGGGGTTAAATGCAACAATCACATGCAATGAGATGACGGGACCTATCTTTCATTCCGTTTTCCCTACGGTGCTGTCCTAACAGGTAATTTTGGACGCATACCATATACTCTACACATAGCCCATACGTGCGAGTATGGGCTCACCAGCTTGTTCGCACACCGCTGGGCCACTTTTCTTATCCGGTGGGCATACTTTGGGAGCCCCTTAGGCCGGACACCCGCTAGAACAAGTAACCGTCACGGCAGCGCTATGCAAAGCATAACGATCGTTGTCCTGCCATTGGATATACGCGTCCGTACCCTCGTGATGGGATAGGGGTATCCCCCAAGTGCATGAGGTCCCAAAACTTTTCCATTTTCATTATCCTTTAATACATCCCCTCTAGCATTATGTACACATCATATCATTTTTCATATCGTTCATCATTCATATCATATCGTTTCTCATTTTTCAGTTCTCAAATCATACATAATTCTAACGGGTTATATTTCATGCCATTTATCGTAATTTCATGTTATTCATATCATGCTGTATACACACAATTTAACAGACCTAACATAACATTATATGCTTTTAACATAACATTTCATCATATACACAACATACCATGACATATTGCATCACAATGTATCATATCATAAACAAGTCATAACGTAAACACTTTGTAGTCATATCGTTCTCTAACTTATCACAGCCTTAACGTTCTTATACCTATCACAGACATATCATTACGTGAACGTGCCTTAGTCATATCATCACAAGAACGTATCCTAACGCTATCGTTCTATCAATCCTAACGCTATCGTTCTATCAATCTATCACAAACCTATCCCTTTCTACCCGTAACGTAACCGTATTCTTCCATCAATCTCTCTTATCCAAATCACTCCGGTATGTAACCTAACCTTAATGTTTCATGAACGTATTTCACTCCTATTGCTACATTTCGTTTTGAGCATCCTTCTCGTATCCTATCTCAAACATATCCTTGAACACATCGTACCGTAATTTTATCATACAATTCACCTATTGTAATGTATACATAACATACAAGAAGCATATCGATCCACAGACAATTCACACATATCAATATATATGACACGTGCAGAACCACGGGGAACGTATCAACATCGAATATAACCATGACGATTGTTGAAGGTGTTAATATAACACATGCGGAAGTAATTTGGATCTTAGGCACTCTAAGTACTTCAATTATAGTAAATTAGCTAACATGTTTAAAAGCATTAAAACTCAATGAGTTTGAATACTAACCTTTTGTCGCTCAAGTTTCTTTTTCCTCATAAACCGGTTTCGAACCACCACTAGTGTCTTCTCCACTATTCTCCGGCCTTAGAACGGGATTGTGGAATCCGGTGAGTGACTAAACTTGGGAGGGATTTTGTATATGAAGAGAGTGTTTGTCTCAAGGTTTTCCACCAGAAAGACCTTTCATGCACCATGATCACTCTATTTATAGAGTCATGTTTGCATGTTCATGCAAATTTGAGATCACCAAATTTTGACACTCGAAATTCCACTCAAATGTTTGGGATTATGGGACAAGCATGCATGTTTGAGTTAACCAAATTTTGACACTCAAAATTCCACTCAAACTTTTGGGGTTTATTTGGCAAGCATGCAAGTTTGGTTAAACCAAAATTTTGAAACTTCAAAATTCCACTGACATGGATTTTTCCATTAAAAGAAGTCAACATTTTGACTTTCTTCATTTTAATTCAACAATTAATTTGAATAATTAATTTTAAACTAAGGTAATATTAAATGATTAATTAAACTATTTAATTAATATTTAATATTAACTCAAAAGCCAATCCCAATCAATTCCGACACTTATTTGATTAAAATATTTAAAACTTATTTAAATATCTCAAATTCTCTCTTTTTGTTTAATTCGTAAATAAAACAAAAATGCGGTTAAATATATCGTATATATGTAGCGCATATTCCCTAATTTGAATTCAAACACTTCGAACTCACTCGTCACACTATTCTATTGTTTAGTCCGATATGAGCTAGCAGAGGGACCTAATGGACCTATAGATCATGGGCTCCAACGATCCAAGATTAACCGGTTAAACTCATTAACCTTGTTAATCAACAACACTCGTTAACTACTAGGACACTCTACTATAACCTTGTAGTTGCAATCCCCTCACTATAGATATATTTCTGTCCATTTGATATAACCATGATTAGTAAGTCGATTCTTCACAGGTTGTTCGTAATTAGAGTTGGGTCAATTTACCGTTTTACCCCTAAAGTTACTTCTTGTTCCTTATGTCTCACTGGTCCTCTAATGAACAATTGGTTTGTGGTCCAACCAGTAAACCGAATCCCTCTCAGGCCAATGAGAGGGTGGGGCACCTTGTTCAAGACCTGGAGTTAGTGCTTAAGGGACCTACCTCTCTTCTATCCCTAAAAGTGGGTAGGAGTGAATTCCATCTTGCACCCCACGTCCCCAGCCATTCACCCAGTCTTATCCCTAAAATGGGGGGCCTATTGAGTCGGCGAACTCGAGCCACTCTCACCCATGCAAATCTAAGGATAATTCCAAATAAACAGAAGTTCATGGTTAGCTCAGGATTAAAATCGAGTTACCTAGGTCATCGAATGAAAAGAAAATCAGTCTCAACAGTAAACGACATTATAAAGTGAGAGTGATTTTCTTCATGGTCCGATCTTATGCAATACTCATTGCATAGGACACCCACACTCACATGTCTCCACATATACAATTTAGTGATCACATAGTTTATGTGATATACAAGAGTGGGCCGCATCCATAGTGTCCCCAGGATAAGGTACTCAGTCTTATCCCCATACTATAGATCATTTTGACTATATACTTGAACTTGATCCACTCTTATGTCTCTACATATAGCTCAAGTAATCATACTATAGTCAGAGTGTTCTTAGTTTATTGGATTTAGATTAATAATCGTAAAAATTCACTTTATTCGATAACAATCTTTACTGAATAAACAACAATAATAACTTTATTGAAAATAGAATATATTTTTCGTTTACAAACTATGAGTTTTAGGACATAAAACCCAACAATAGTAAGGTCACTTACCTGGCTAGCTTAAGTCGTTATCACAAATATATCTTTAATGAAAGTTTGATTCTGTCCTTTGAAATCCGAGTCAACCTATGTGAGCCCATGACATCCGTTTCAAGTTTGGAATCTACAAAAGTATTTCTCTAATTTACATAGGTTCATTGTTAACGGTCTTGAAATGTTATATGTCTATAATTATATTTTTATTACAAATCTTATTTTTCATGGTTATTGTTTTATTAAAAAAAAAAAAAAGTAGATACGGCTATTTCAAGTTATTCTCGGTTTTACTACTCTCCGTATTTACCCTCTATATTTACGTTTGCCTTTTAAGTTTGTGGTTTTTAATTCCCTAATTTTTTTTCTTTCGGTTGCATTTTAATTCTGTTTTCATGTATTCCAAATTTAATTCTGTTTTCATGTATTCCAAATTTCTAGTTGATCTCTGTTTCCAAATCTTTCCTTGTTAAACCATTCTATCTTTAATCTATTCATTTGGCTACTGATAAAAATTTAATTTAATATTACTAATATGACAAAAATTTAATTTAATATTACTAATATGACAAAAATTTAATCTAATATTACTAATCTAACGTGATTTACTAGAAATGATTGGCGCTTAATTTCTAACTCAACGCTAGACCATTGTAATAATTCAACGAAAATATGAGTATAATTGGTTGTGATTTCTAAAAAAATATGATAAAAGAAAATGAAGATTTAATATATACGTTATTGATCAGATCTATCTCACTTAAATTTACCATGAATGGTAAAGGTCATTCTCATTTTTTTTTCTCTCAAGTAAATCTAATAATTATTGTTTTTCTTTTTCTTTTTGTAGTAACTGTTACTTTCTGCCGCAAGGACGGGTATAATTGTGGAAAGTGACGAGAGATTAATGGAGAGAAGTGGGAAAAGGTTGTTTTTTTTTTTAATTAATTAATTATTATTATTATAATAAATATTTTTTTATAATTTTTTTATTGGTTTATTTGTTTATTTATTTTTGGGCTACTACACAGGAAGATCTATTTATATTAAGATTTGTAACTCATTTTAATGTAAATTTTTAAAGACTTAAAATTTTATATTTAAGAGGTAAAAAAAATCAATAACAAAAAAAGATTATCTATTTGTATATAATTATAATAAATATAAGTATGTTTAATTGTATTGTAAGCATGTTTTTTTTAATTAACAATAATGTGCGTGGTGCTCAATGTTGTGTGTGGAGTAAGATGTGTATTTTCTAAACATGGATACGTGAAAAACATTGTGCACAACATAACTCAAATTGGGGCCTCTTCCAATGATAGATCCTCTTGAAGTGCAAGTGCTCAATATTGTGTGTGGGGTACGATGTGTATTTTCTCAACATAGATGCATGAAAAACATTGTGCACAGCAGCGAGGGTGGGTGGCAACGCAAACCTGTATGCCACGACACCAATCCTCTCAAGGATTTGAAATGTACCGATGAACCTGGGGATAAACTTACCCCTTTTTCCCGAACCTTATCACCCTTCTCAAGGGCTTTACCTTCAGGAGAACATGTTCGTCCACCGCAAACTCGAGATCCTTTCTTCGAGTGTCAGCGTAACTCTTTTGCTGGCTCTGTGCAGTAAGTATCCATGATCCAATTTTCTGGACTACCGCCTTGGTGATCTGAACTAATTCCGGTCCCATAAGTTGTTGGGTTCCAACCTCTTCCCAAAACACTGATGTCTTGTCTGCCACCTCTTCCCATACAGGGCCTCAACGGAGCCATATATATCTTTTCTTGATAACTATTTTTATAAGCAACTTCCATGAGGGGTAGGTGTTCATCCCAACAACCAGCGAAATCCATCACACACGCCTTGAGCATGTCCTCTAATACTTGATTCAACCTTTCTGTCTATTCAAAGTTGGGTATCCTAAGCTTTTTGCAATCCTTTCAAAAAAAAAAAAAAAACGAGAGGTAAACCTAGCATCGTGATCAGACACAATAGAAGTAGGCACCCCATGCAACCAAACTATTTCTCGGACATACAACTGAGCCCATCAATCCACTCGAAATGTGCTCTAAATCGGGATGAGTGAGGTGTTTTTGCAGGTCTATCAGCAGTGACACTCTGTTTTAGTTTTGTTTAAGTAGTTAAAATCACCAACACCCATTTTAATGTTACCCAAAAACTCACTTAATTTCCAGCGATAAAATTAACCAAAAAGATAGGTTCCATGTGGAATCGATAATTTACGTATTACTTGCTACTTTTGATAGTGTATACTTGCACTTATTCTTGTGAATTTTACATCATTTTATTATATACATCCACAAGCGATCAGTTGTCAGACGTAGACGGTCTCCTTCACCTCTCCGTTGAGGAAAGTGGACTTCACGTCCATGTAGTGGACCTCCCAGGAATGATGTGTTGCGATCGCCAGCAACAGGCAGACAGATTCCAACCTTGCCACCGGCACAAACACCTCTTCGGAGTTCACCCCTCGAGAGTCCAACGTCGAATCCACAGTACGCGGTGTTGCAAACTCCACTGGTTCAGGGGCCGCAACAGGAGTTGCGGCCGGTGTTGGTGTAGGCGTGCCCAGTGCAGCTGCTGGTGGCGGTGACAATTCCCGGTGTTGCGCTGCTCCTTCTCCTGGCTCGGTGATGAGGTACTCCATCGTGAATTATTCTGGGTTTTGGTCCACCTTGGCCACGTCGTTCCACTACCAAAAGGTGTTCTGGTTGAAGACAACGTCGCGCAACACGTGAGCTCGTCCCCCCGTAGGATCATAGAGCTTCTACACCTTGCTCCCGGGTTCATAGCCGATGAAAACGACCTTCAGTCTCTTGAGATCGA
Organism: Cucurbita moschata; assembly: GCF_002738365.1. NCBI lineage: Eukaryota > Viridiplantae > Streptophyta > Magnoliopsida > Cucurbitales > Cucurbitaceae > Cucurbita > Cucurbita moschata. Next base: position 4,777,375 of record NW_019268533.1, read on the forward strand.
GCTTGACGAGGTGGAGATGCGTGATCTTCATGTACGTGACGTAGTCGTACACTCGGAGATGATGTACTGTAGGCTTTTCGAACACTCGGAGATGATGTACCGTAGGCTTCGGGGATGGTTTGTACTTGAAGTCTTTCGGGGATGGCAGTTTGCCGCCGGTAAGAACAGGAACATATGACATAAGCGTAAGACAATGAAATCTATGATTTTGTTGCTGCTCAAAACCAATGTTGTGTTTCTTTTTTTAATTTAGGGTTTAGGGTTTGACTCAATTCATGCCATTCCACTGGACGTCACCTCAACTCAATTTTGTGGCCTATCTCCACTCACTAGACTTTGTCTAACAATAACTAAAGGTTGAACAAAATTTAAGGAGTTTGATGAGAAATTCATTGGAAACATGAAGTTCTGAGACAAATCTATTGTACCGATCCATCTTTTTCCTATGTAATAATGACAACCAACTTTTGGTGACCTATATATTACATGAGTGTGAAGAGCAATATTATTGGTCTTGGTCAAATGACAGAAGAAGGTAGTATAATGGAGTTAGTCGGCTCATTTCTCAAGTTCTTTGACAAAAATGGAGCCCGGTTGATTAAGATAAAATTGTCACGAAACCACCTGTCTAAGGTACTAATGAAACACCATTAAAATTTTTCAAAAACCTCCATTGGCACTATCATTGGCATCAAGAAAGGGAAGAAGAAACTATCATTGGCATCAAGAAAGGGAAGAAGAAACCAATGAGTTGGGAGAAGAAGAAACTAAAGACTACGAGGCTACGATGATCCATGAAGTGTTAAATAAAAGCTCTGCCTTATTTAGTTAGGTTTGTAAAAAACATATGAGTTCACGCGAATGGAGGAGCGTGATTTTAGGGGCCATTCTTTTGGCAGAGTGGCGGAGTCTTCGTCCACTTATTCTATTTTTGTATATTTGGTTTTTCTATTTTTGTAATTAGATTTATTATTTAAACCATTCAACGGATGTAAAATAAAGATATCGAGTCTTCAGCATTACCAGCGAATCTCTCTCTCTC
>NW_019268534.1:0-660 GCF_002738365.1 Cucurbita moschata
CCCTAAACCCTAAACCCTAAACCCTAAACCCTAAACCCTAAACCCTAAACCCTAAACCCTAAACCCTAAACCCTAAACCCTAAACCCTTATTTCCCCGTTGAGACAGGGTCTTTAACTCGATCTGAAAAGTTGTTTTCTCCTTTTAGTATCATACCATATCCACTAAAGATTGTCCTAAGCTTAAAATATGGATGAAAAAAAACATTTACTCGTGTCGACAAGACTTCACAACCTCAACCCTTATGGAAAGACCCTCGTGGATGCACCCGAATCACTATCTGAAAAACCTTTGTTTCTTTTGATGTTTTTCGACGAATCTGTAAGGAAACGCTCAACTTTTAGAATCTTACACATATAGATGCCTCAAATACGAATTTTTTTTACTTTTGCTTCCGGGCCATTTTGCACTCCAATTCCATAGGTGTTAACTTAGGAACTTCTTTCCCCGTTGAGACAGGGTCGTTAACTCGATCTGAAAAGTTGTTTTCTCGTTTTAGTATCATACCATATCCACTAAATATTGTCCTAAGCTTAAAATATGGAAGAAAAAAAACATTTACTCGTTTCGACAAGACTTCACAACCTCAACCCTTATGGAAAGACCCTCGTGGAGGCACCCGAATCACTATCTGAAAAACCTTTATTTTATTCGTTGTTTT
>NW_019268534.1:780-2021 GCF_002738365.1 Cucurbita moschata
CATTTTTGCACTCGAATTCCATAGGTGTTAACTTAGGAACTTTTTTCCCCGTTGAGACAGGGTCGTTAACTCAATCTGAAAAGTTGTTTTCTCGTTTTAGTATCATACCATATCCACTAAAGATTGTCCTAAGCTTAAAATATGGAAGAAAAAATACATTTACTCGTGTCGACAAGACTTCACAACCACAACCCTTACGGAAAGACCCTCGTGGAGGCACCCGAATCACTATCTGAAAAACCTTTGTTTAATTCGATGTTTTTCGACGAATCTGTAAGGAAACGCTCAACTTTAAGAATCTTACACATATAAATGCTCAAATACGAATTTTTTTAACTTTCTCTTCCGGGCCATTTTGCACTCAAATTCCATAGGTGTTAACTTAGGAACTTTTTTCCCGTTGAGACAGGGTCGTTAACTCGATCTGAAAAGTTGTTTTCTCGTTTTAGTATCATACCATATCCACTAAAGATTGTCCTAAGCTTAAAATATGGAAGAAAAAAAACATTTACTCGTGTCGAAAAGACTTCACAACCTCAACCCTTACGAAAAGACCCTCGTGGAGGCACCCGAATGGCTACGTGAAAAACCTTTGTTTCTTTCGATGTTTTTCGACGAATCTGTAAGGAAACGCTCAAGTTTAAGAGTCTTACACATATAAATGGTGAAAATACGACTTTTTTTCACTTTCGCTTCCGGGCCATTTTGCACTCAAAATCCATAGGTGTTAACATAGGAACTTTTTTTGCCCATTGAGACAGGGTCGTTAACTCGATCTGAAAAGTTGTTTTCTCGTTTTAGTATCATACCATATCCACTAAAGATTGTCCTAAGCTTAAAATATGGAAGAAAAAAAACATTTACTCGTGTCGAAAAGACTTCACAACCTCAATCCTTATGGAAAGACCCTCGTGGAGGACCCGAATCACTATTTGAAAAACCTTTGTTTCTTTCGATATTTTTCGATGAATCTGTAAGGAAACGCTCAACTTTTAGAATCTTTCACATATAGATGGCTCAAATACGAATTTTTTTCACTTTCGCTTCCGGGCCATTTTGCACTCGAATTCCATAGGTGTTAACTTAGGAACTTTTTTCCCCGTTGAGACAGAGTCGTTAACTCGATCTGAAAAGTTGTTTTCTCGTTTTAGTATCATACCATATCCACTAAAGATTGTCCTAAGCTTAAAATATGGAAGAAAAAAAACATTTACTCGTTTCGACAAGACTTCACAACCTCA
>NW_019268534.1:2258-18024 GCF_002738365.1 Cucurbita moschata
TTTCCCCGTTGAGACAGGGTCGTTAACTCGATCTGAAAAGTTGTTTTCTCGTTTTAGTATCATACCATTTCCACTAAAGATTGTCCTAAGCTTAAAATATGGAAGAAAAAATACATTTACTCGTGTCGACAAGACTTCACAACCTCAACCCTTACGGAAAGACCCTCGTGGAGGCACCCGAATCACTATCTGAAAAACCTTTGTTTCTTTTGATGTTTTTCGCCAAATCTGTAAGGAAACGCTCAAGTTTAAGAATCTTACACATATAGATGGCTCAAATACGAATTTTTTTCACTTTCGCTTCCGGGCCATTTTGCACTCGAATTCCATAGGTGTTAACTTAGGAACTTTTTTCCCCGTTGAGACAGGGTCGTTAACTCGATCTGAAAAGTTGTTTTCTCGTTTTAGTATCATACCATATCCACTAAAGATTGTCCTAAGCTTAAAATATGGAAGAAAAAATACATTTACTCGTGTCGACAAGACTTCACAACCTCAACCCTTACGGAAAGACCCTCGTGGAGGCACCCGAATCACTATCTGAAAAACCTTTGTTTCTTTTGATGTTTTTCGCCAAATCTGTAAGGAAACGCTCAAGTTTAAGAATCTTACACATATAAATGGTTTAAATACGATTTTTTTTCACTTTCGCTTCCGGGCCATTTTGCACTCAAATTCAATAGGTGTTAACTTAGGAATTTTTTTCCTCGTTGAGACAAGGTCGTTAACTCGATCTGAAAAGTTGTTTTCTCGTTTTAGTATCATACCATATCCACTAAAGATTGTCCTAAGCATAAAATATGGAAGAAAAAAAACATTTACTCGTGTCGACAAGACTTCACAACCTCAACCCTTATGGAATGACCCTCGTGGAGGCACCCGAATCACTATCTGAAAAACCTTTGTTTCTTTCGATGTTTTTCGACGAATCTGTAAGAAAACGCTCAACTTTAAGAATCTTACACATATAGATAGCTCAAATACGATTTTTTTTCGCTTTCGCTTCCGGGCCATTTTGCACTCGAATTCCATAGGTGTTAACTTAAGAACTTTTTTCCCCGTTGAGACAGGGTCGTTAACTCGATCTGAAAAGTTGTTTTCTCGTTTTAGTATCATACCATATCCACTGAAGATTGTCCTAAGCTTAAAATATGAAAGGAAAAAAACATTTACTCGATGCGAAAAGACTTCACAACCTCAACCCTTATGGAAAGACCCTCGTGGAGGCACCCGAATCACTATCTGAAAAACCTTTGTTTCTTTCGATGTTTTTCGACGAATCTGTAAGAAAACGCTCAACTTTAAGAATCTTACACATATAGATAGCTCAAATACGATTTTTTTTCACTTTCGCTTCCGGGCCATTTTGCACTCGAATTCCATAGGTGTTAACTTAGGAACTTTTATCCCCGTTGAGACAGGGTCGTTAACTCGATCTGAAAAGTTGTTTTCTCGTTTTAGTATCATACCATATCCACTAAAGATTTTCCTAAGCTTCAAATATGGAAGAAAAAAAACATTTAATCGTGTCGACAAGACTTCACAACCACAACCCTTATGGAAAGACCCTCGTGGAGGCACCCGAATCACTATCTGAAAAACCTTTGTTTCTTTCGATATTTTGCGACGAATCTATAAGGAAACGCTCAAATTTAAGAATCTTACACATATAGATGGCTCAAATACGATTTTTTTTCACTTTCGCTTCCGGGCCATTTTGCACTCGAATTCCATAGGTGTTAACTTAGAAACTTTTTTCCCCGTTGAGACAGGGTCGTTAACTCGATCTGAAAAGTTGTTTTCTCGTTTTAGTATCATACCATATCCACTAAAGATTGTCCTAAGCTTAAAATATGGAAGAAAAAATACATTTACTCGTGTCGACAAGACTTCACAACCTCAACCCTTACGGAAAGACCCTCGTGGAGGCACCCGAATCACTATCTGAAAAACCTTTGTTTCTTTTGATGTTTTTCGCCAAATCTGTAAGGAAACGCTCAAGTTTAAGAATCTTACACATATAAATGGTTAAAATACGATTTTTTTTCACTTTCGCTTCCAAGCCATTTTGCACTCAAATTCCATAGGTGTTAACTTAGGAACTTTTTTCCCCGTTGAGACAGGGTCGTTAACTCGATCTGAAAAGTTGTTTTCTCGTTTTAGTATCATACCATATCCACTAAAGATTGTCCTAAGCTTAAAATATGGAAGAAAAAAAACATTTACTCGTGTCGACAAGACTTCACAACCTCAACCCTTATGGAAAGATCCTCGTGGAGGCACCCGAATCACTATCTGAAAAACCTTTGTTTCTTTCGATGTTTTTCGAAGAATCTGTAAGAAAACGCTCAACTTTAAGAATCTTACACATATAAATGGCTCAAATACGAATTTTTTTCACTTTCGCTTCCGGGCCATTTTGCACCTAAATTCCATAGGTGTTAACTTAGGAATTTTTTTCCCCGTTGAGACAGGGTCGTTAACTAGATCTGAAAAGTTATTTTCTCGTTTTAGTATCATACCATATCCACTAAAGATTGTCCTAAGCTTAAAATATGGAAGAAAAAAAACATTTACTCGTGTCAACAAGACTTCACAACCTCAACCCTTATGGAAAGACCCTCGTGAGAAAAAAAACATTTACTCGTGTCAACAAGACTTCACAACCTCAACCCTTATGGAAAGACCCTCGTGGAGGCACCCGAATCACTATCTGAAAAACTTTTGTTTCTTTCGAGTTTTTTCGACGAATCTGTAAGAAAACGCTCAACTTTAAGAATCTTACACATATAGATGGCTCAAATACGATTTTTTTTCGCTTTCGCTTCCGGGCCATTTTGCACTCGAATTCCATAGGTGTTAACTTAGGAACTTTTTTCCCCGTTGAGACAGGGTCGTTAACTCGATCTGAAAAGTTGTTTTCTCGTTTTAGTATCATACCATATCCACTAAAGATTGTCCTAAGCTTAAAATATGGAAGAAAAAATACATTTACTCGTGTCGACAAGACTTCACAACCTCAACCCTTACGGAAAGACCCTCGTGGAGGCACCCGAATCACTATCTGAAAAACCTTTGTTTCTTTTGATGTTTTTCGACGAATCTGTAAGGAAACGCTCAACTTTTAGAATCTTACACATATAGATGGCTCAAATACGAATTTTTTTTACTTTCGCTTCCGGGCCATTTTGCACTCCAATTCCATAGGTGTTAACTTAGGAACTTCTTTCCCCGTTGAGACAGGGTCGTTAACTCGATCTGAAAAGTTGTTTTCTCGTTTTAGTATCATACCATATCCACTAAAGATTGTCCTAAGCTTAAAATATGGAAGAAAAAAAACATTTACTCGTTTCGAAAAGACTTCACAACCTCAACCCTTATGGAAAGACCCTCGTGGAGGCACCCGAATCACTATCTGAAAAACCTTTGTTTCTTTCGATGTTTTTCGACGAATCTGTAAGAAAACGCTCAACTTTAAGAATCTTACACATATAAATGGCTCATGTTAAGGATAGTTGACCGTTCACTATAAGGCAAATATCTAGATATTTGTCTTACATTACGGGTTACCATATTTGCTCTCTTATTAAAGGCAAATATATTGCATTCATTTATTATTCTTTCCTTTTATTACTATTTCCATAATATTTGTAATTAACCATATTTCTGTATTCTGAAAATGATTATAAATAAGAGAACTCTCACCCCCATTTAGGTGTTGTGATTCAGCAAACATTCACATGGTATCAGAGCCCTTTCGGTTTAACAATCCTGATCCTTTCTTCTCTATGGCTTCCGAATCTTCTTATCATCTTCTTCCTTTCAATACTCTAATCCATATGATCACCATCAAACTTTCTTCCTCCAATTATCTTCTTTGGAAAAGTCAACTTCTCCCTCTTCTTGAGAGTCAAGACATGCTGGGCTATGTCGATGGAACTATGGTTCCACCACCTCGCTTTGAACCAGAAACCTCTTCAACACTCAACCCCAAATATTTGGCATGGAGAGCAGCCGATCAACGACTTCTCTGTCTCCTGCTCTCCTCTCTCACTGAGGAAGCCATGGCTGTTGTCGTTGGTCTCCCTACTGCACGTGATGTTTGGCTTACGTTGGAAACTACGTTCAGCCATCAGTCGAAAGCTCGTGAACTGAGACTCAAAGATGACTTGCAGTTGATGAAATGTCTCTTGGTTCATATCACGTGGCACCAAACCTGTTGCTGAGTATGCCCGTGCCTTCAAAAAAATTTGTGACCAACTTCATGCCATTGGCAGACTGGTCGAGGACATTGATAAAGTGCACTGGTTCCTTCGTGGACTCGGCACCGAATTTTCAGCTTTTTCTACTGCTCAGATGGCTCTTACCTCTATCCCCTGTTTTGCAGATTTAGTCTCTAAAGCTGAAAGTTTTGAGTTGTTTCAGCTCTCCCTTGAGTCCTCTAACTTCACTCCTACAGCATTCACAGTCACTAATCGTGGTCGCACCCATGGAAGCCACCCTGCTTTCTTTACCAACCAGTGAGGTCGTTCTTATTCTCATAAAAACAACTCTTCTAATCGAGGACGAACCCACTCAAGTCAAGGTCGTCGACCACCTCACTGCCAAATATGCCGCAAAGAGGGCCATTATGCTGACCGCTGCAACCAACGATATGTTCGACCTGATTCTTCTCATGCTCACCTTGCTGAAGCCTTTAATACGTCATGTTCTATTGCTGGACCCGATACTGCTGATTGGTTTCTGGACACTGGAGCTTCGGCCCATATGACTGCTGACCCATCTATTTTGGATCAGTCTAAAAATTACACGAGTAAGGACTCTGTGATTGTAGGAAACGGTGCATCCCTACCCATTACCCACACCGGTACTCTTTCTCCTGTTCCAAATATTCACTTGTTAGATGTCTTGGTTGTCCCTCACCTCACTAAAAATCTTCTTTCCATAAGTAAATTAACGTCTGATTTTTCTCTCTCCGTTACATTTACTAATAATCTTATTACTATCCAGAATCGTCAAACAGGAAGGGTGGTGGCAACCGGTAAAAGAGATGGAGGGCTATATGTGCTGGAGCGCGGCAACTCTGCTTTTATTTCAGCCCTTAGAAACAAATCTTTACGTGCTTCATATGATTTATGGCATGCTCGTCTAGGTCATGTGAATCATTCTGTTATTTCTTTTTTAAATAGAAAAGGTCATCTTTCTCTTACGTCTTTATTGCCTTCTCCATCATTATGTAATACCTGTCAGCTTGCGAAAAGTCATCGATTGCCTTATTCCCGCAATGAACGTAGGTCGTCTCATGTGTTAGATCTTATTCATTGTGATCTTTGGGGTCCTTCTCCCGTCAAATCAAATTCGGGTTTCCTTTATTATGTTATTTTTATTGATGATTATTCTCGATTCACTTGGTTTTACCCTTTAAAATTTAAATCTGATTTTTTTGATATTTTTCTTCAATTTCAAAAATTTGTGGAAAATCAATATTCTTCTCGTATCAAGGTATTTCAAAGCGATGGTGGTACCGAATTTACTAGTACTTGTTTCAAAACTCATTTACGTAATTCTGGCATCCACCATCAACTCTCTTGTCCATATACACCTGCTCAAAATGGTCGTGCTGAGAGAAAACATCGTCATGTGACTGAGACTGGCTTGGCCCTTCTCTTTCACTCTCATCTTTCTTCTCGTTTTTAGGTTGACGCCTTCAGCACTGCAGCTTATATTATCAACCGGTTGCCTACTCCACTTCTTGGAGGTAAGTCATCCTTTGAACTCCTTTATGGCTACACTCCACATTATGACAATTTTCATCCCTTTGGTTGTCGTGTTTATCCTTATTTGCGTGATTATATGCCTAACAAGCTTTGTCCCCGCAGCATTCCTTGTATTTTTTTGGGTTATAGTCCTGCTCATAAAGGGTTTCGCTGTCTTGATCCGGCCACCACTAAGCTATATATCACCTGTCATGCTCAATTTGATGAAACCCATTTTCCTGCTATCCCTAGCTCCCAGACCCAACCTCTTTCCTCTATTCCTATTTCAAATTTCTTAGAACCACATTTTCATCATATTGATTCATCCCCCCCTACCACTTCATCACCGCAAACTCCTCGATCCAGTTCATCCCCGTGTGATATTTGTTCTGACCTTGTAGATGAGTCTGTGCAGGTTGATACTTCTCTTGCAGGTTCCACTTTGCCACCCTCGACTTCTAATTCGACCTCTATTGAACCTCCTGTTGATTTCTCTTCTTTGGGCACTCATCCTATGATCACACGAGCCAAAGCTGGTATATTCAAGACTCGTCATCCAGCAAATCTTGGTATTTTGGGCTCATCTGGACTTCTTTCTGCTCTTCTTGCATCCACTGAGCCAAAAGGATTCAAATCTGCGGCTAAGAATCCTGCTTGGGTGGCTGCCATGGATGAAGAAATTCGAGCATTACAACAAAATGATACTTGGACTTTGGTTCCTCGCCCTACCAACACCAACATCGTGGGCTCTAAATGGGTGTTTCGTATTAAATATTTGCCTGATGGATCTGTCGAGCGTTTCAAGGCTCGTCTTGTTGCCAAAGGTTATACTCAGGTTCCTGGTCTTGACTACACTGACACTTTCAGTCCGGTTGTCAAAGCTACCACTGTCCGTGTTGTGCTTTCTATTGCAGTCACAAATAAATGGCCTCTTGGACAACTTGATGTCAAGAATGCTTTTCTCAATGGAACTCTTATTGAACGTGTTCATATGGAACTACCTCCTGGGTATATTGATCCTCGATTTCCCACTCATGTTTGTCTATTAAAGAAAGCCCTCTATGGTTTAAAGCAAGCTCCTCGTGCTTGGTTTCAGCGTTTTAGCTCATTTCTTCTCACACTTGGGTTTTCTTGCAGTCGCGCTGACACGTCCCTTTTTGTCTTTCATCAGCAATTTAACATTATCTATTTGCTTCTTTATGTTGATGACATTATTGTTACCGGCAACAACTCATCTCTTATTGACAGCTTTACTCGCAAGCTTCATTCTGAGTTTGCTACCAAAGATTTGGGTTCTCTCAGTTACTTTCTTGGTCTTGAAGCTTCACCCACTCCTGATGGTCTCTTTATTAGTCAGTTAAAATATGCTCGAGATATTCTTACTCGTGCTCAGTTGCTCGATAGCAAACCAGTTCACACTCCCATGGTTGTTTCTCAACACCTGACTGCTGATGGTTCTCCTTTCTCTGATCTTACTCTCTACAGATCTCTTGTTAGCGCCCTTCAGTACTTGATTATTACGCGTCCAGATATTGCCTATGCTGTCAATTCTGTCAGTCAATTCTTGCATGCCCTTACTGCAAATCACTTTCTTGCTGTCAAACGTATTCTTCGCTATGTCAAAGGAACACTCCACTTTGGTCTTACCTTTCGTCCATCCACTGTTCCTAGTACGCTAGTCGCTTATTCGGATGCTGACTGGGCTGGTTGTCCCGATACTCGTCGTTCTACATCCGGCTATTCTATTTATCTTGGTAACAATCTGGTTTCTTGGAGTGCCAAAAAGCAACCTACTGTCTCACGCTCCAACTGTGAATCTGAGTATCGTGCTCTTGCCACAACCGCTGCTGAACTTCTTTGGGTTACGCATCTTTTGCATGACCTCAAGGTCCCTATTTCAAAGCAGCCCTTACTCTTATGTGACAACAAAAGTGCTATTTTTTTTAGCTCTAATCCCGTTTCTCACAAGCAGGCCAAACATGTTGAACTAGATTATCATTTCCTTCGAGAACTTGTTATCGCTGGCAAACTTCGCACACAATATGTACCCTCTCATCTCCAAGTTGCTGACATCTTCACAAAGAGTATTTCTCGACCTCTCTTTGAATTTTTCAGATCCAAGCTTTACGTTCGTTCAAATCCGACGCTCAGCTTGCGGGGGGGTGTTAAGGATAGTTGACCGTTCACTATAAGGCAAATATCTAGATATTTGCCTTACATTACGGGTTACCATATTTGCCCTCTTATTAAAAGCAAATATATTGCATTCATTTATTATTTTCCTTTTATTACTATTTCCATAATATTTGTAATTTTTTATTATTCTTTCCTTTTATTACTATTTCCATAATATTTGTAATTTACCATATTTCTGTATTCTGAAAATGATTATAAATAAGAGAACTCTCACCCCCATATTTCTGTATTCTGAAAATGATTATAAATAAGAGAACTCTCACCCCCATTTAGGTGTGGTGATTCAGCAAACATTCAAGATTCACGTTCGTTCTTTCACAGCCTCTCAAGTGATCCAAAACACCGATCTTGGTGTCATTATCCACTAAAGCATTTATGCATGGACCAACAAGTGATCAGGGAGGATATTCACTTGTTCCAAATCAAATTAAATGGACAAGTTATCAATCCTCGAGTCAATCATTGCGGTCTATTTCTGAGTCTTGCATCTTTCTTGAAAATTCAATAATTTCTTGAAAGTCTAAAAATGCAAACCGATCAAAGGCGGCCTACTTCTGAGTCTTGCATCTTTCTTGAAAATTCAATAATTTTTTGAAAGTCTAAAAATGCAAACCAATCAAAGGCGGTCTATTTTTTGACAGATATTTTCATTACTGGGAAGACAAGAGTGAAAGACAACTTGGGGTGATTAACATACACTCTCCAACTTGAGGGGGAGTGTTGAGATATATTATTTATGGAATATATCTTAGATATTATATCTTAATATTCTTCCATTTATGATTTGACCTAAACCCTACACCCTACACCCTACACCCCAAATCCTGACGTCGCGAGAAGTCCACTGAACCTTATCATGTAGAGGAAGAAGAAGTCGTAAAAAGGTTTCCGTAGGTGAACCTGCGGAAGGATTATTGACCTGTGAACGTGTTTACAAAGTATACTAGGTTTCCTGGTAATCTCCTTTTCTTTGAGGTTTCTGTGCAGAGATACACGTATGGGGTGGCATCGCTCTCCTCCACTGTCTCCTCACCAAAAATTGGAGTCCCACTTACTTCGAATACCTTCCAGGACCCAGTAAGTTCTGATGGTTGGGTTCGCTTTCGTTGAGAAAATGGCTTCAAATCAAACTCTAGATCACTGTTTGCAATGAAGTATTCTGATCTCGTTATCCAGGCATGGGTATAACAATATAAAAATAAAGCTCCATCCCAAACCCCTAAACCCCCAAACCCCGAAACCCCTAAACCCCTAAACCCAAAACCCAAAACCCTAAAACCCTATAATATGTACTGTAGTTGTGGAAGGCCAGTCCAAATTGAGCTGAAGCAGTTACGACAGACATTAGGGCTGCAGGGTTGTCATGGTGGTGGAATTGGTTAGAGAGTCAATTACCTCCATCAAATGTTCCGTCGTCTGAACCTCAAACTCTCAATAATTTCCTTTTTGCACTTCAAACTCCACAACAAAACCCAACCCCAAGTATTAACAACAAACAACATCTACACAATATGGATCAAACAACTCTCACACCGAAGTCTACAAAATCAACCATCCCAAACCTCCCCGGCCGCGTTCCGAACCCTGCCTGCAAACTCGAGATCGTATTCAAGGCCGAGAAGCATTATTCATGGAACTGATTCTTCACCATTTGCTGTGGGACTTAGAGATGATGAAAGCCTCACGAGCTGCCCTCCTTTCTCAGTCCCACACTACATGGCTCCCACAGTTTCAGCCAAAGCCAAGCTAATAGGCTGCACCACCCCTACCTCTATGACCACTCAGTCCAAAACAAGGATTTCATTCCCTTTCAAGTGGAGCAAACCCAATTTGTTCTCAAATTCAAACAATAATTCATCATCAAATAATAACTCTCAAAGGGCTTTGGACAACAACCAATCGTTGCAATCTGTAGGCAATTTGAGTGTGGATTCTACTGTGTCCTTGCCTGCTGGGTAGGAAGCAAGCCATTTAACAGATTTGTGTGGACTATTATTTCTATTATTATTGCAAACATTTTTTGTTCTTTGTTTTCTTCCTCCTCTTGTCCTGCCATCCACCCATTTTCATAGTATAAGAAAATAGCTCAACCGGTGAAATAAGATAAAATTCAAACGTTCAAACTCTTAATCGGGTAAGTGAAACTATATTAGATTACAAGCAATTGTTACAAAAGAGAACTGTAACAATTCTATTGTCAAAATTCTTTTGTGTTCATCATAAAGGAAATAGAGGACAGCATGAATCTGTAACAGCATCCAAAAATCAGATCATCACATCAAGCCATGCCTCCGCCTGTTGCTGTCCTGATCATCTGGAAGAGAGCTGTTGAATAAACAAAGCTCAGAAACAATATAGTAGCGGAAATTATATAAATAATAAAAAGGATTAGTCTTACATGATCCAATAACAACAAATACGAAGAATCCAAGCAACAAGGGCCCCACAGGATAATCCTTCCCCTTCTTAAGGGTCTTCTCTGGAACAGCTCCTCTCTTTCTGATATTACTCTCGAACCTCACCACCTTCCGGTCTGCAAGGCGCCTTGATGTTGTCTACAAAAGCAGAAGCTTAAATTTACTAACATATCATAATTTACTAACATATCATAATTTAGTATATACTCAATTCAGTAACACCAACATTCCAAAACAAAATGAACATAAGCTCAGATTCTTTTTTCATTCAAAACAATGCCCCCTTACCACATGTCCAACCAAAAATCTCAGGTTAACACGAACTAAAATTTAAAAGTGAAACTTGCGAAAAACGACCCTCAACTTAGATTAGCGGTACAAGAGAGAGTACTTATTTCCAATTATTCTTCTGCTAAAAGTTCATTTCGTGAAACTTAAACTCGAAAAAGGAAGCAATATTTAACAATTTGAATGCCCAATATTTCTATTCACTACTACTAGTGTTTCTCAGTTAGTTTTCACCGAGAGATTTAGACCAATTAAAGTGCATTTCAAATCAAGAGATTTGGGGAATGCAAGTTACTCATGTCCAACAATGTCTAAAGACCAAAATACAAATATTTTAACCACTCAATTACGGTGCGATGCAATGAAGGCAAGTAGCCAAAAGTCATACAAAAGAACCCTATAAAGGCGAAACGGATCAATAATCCATCGCAGTTGTAATCTGAGATGGAATCCAAAAGAAAATGAAAATTACCATGATTTTGGCAGGAAATTAGGTAGCCGGAGACACAATAAGCGCCGAGGGGATTAGAAGAATTGCAGTGATCGATTCTCCTCCTGGCCGGCCGGCGAGTCTTCTCTCCGGTCACCGCTCTGATACAGAGGATATTGACTTGATCCTTCGGTTTTTAACTTCAGGAGTTAAATGGCTCGACTTAATGGCTGGCATCGAAACCGTTACCAAAATCTGCGTCACTGTAAGACTATATTGGGCGCCGCCACGTTTTACGGCATACGTGGCTCCTTTCTGTTGGATGTGCTTTTGAGTTTTGGGAATGAAGTTGTAGGCCCAACTTATTTCAAGCCCAACCCCAGCTTGCATCAGCCCGAATATCATACAATAACAACCCAATATTGCCCAAATACCAATACAAAAAGAGAGAAATTAGAATGAAAACGAAAACGAAATAATAATTACTATAATCCTCTTGATTAACATTTAACCCATTCTTCAACCAGGAAATTCAATTAATATTACAAAAATAATACTAAATGAATTAATGGGTTTATTTTAAATTAAAAAAAAAAATCTAAATCCAAAGCAAAAACCACCTGAGTTGTAGATCTAAATATTGGGTATTTTGATTAACCACCTAAAATAAAGTTAATAGTGCAACTAATTCAAGTAGAGGACACCTGGAAAGGATACAATCAAATCACAAAAGGTTAGCAGAGCAATAAATTCAATTAGAGAAGGACACACAAAGAATGCAATAAATGGAAAACCAACCCCTCTGTCCTTTGTGTCTTCATTTAGTCATTTTATTAAACAGTTAAACCGAAGTGTGCTATCACTTTCTCTATCACTCATACACTTCCAACAACCTTATTTCCAATGTACCACCGTTTTGGGGGGAGTTGTAAATATGACATATTAAGAGTTCACCATATAGACTATAAAGAGAAAAATATGTGTAGACTAAGAATAATAATCTTATTTTATTTTGTAATCAAACGTGTCTTACAAAAATAATTAAGAACTCTTAGAGTATAGTTCCAACACATACGAACAAGTAGTAAGTATGTTCCAAATTAGATGTTTGATCGAGTTAAGATCAAACTTTTAATGAGGTAAAAAAGTGAATATAAAGTGCCGATCGTTTGGAGCGAGACTTTATGGTATCTTTTTTAGTCAATCAAAAGTGATAAACATCCCCTCATATACAATTAAGTAAGCTAGTGTATTAAATAGGTCATTTCTTTCAAAGAAGTTGACCTATGAATGGAAGAAAACTACATTTAGACAAGAGGTAACATATGAATGATTTCTGTCTCATCTATAAAAGGTATTGTGCAAATGATTTCTAAAGGTTAAGATACTAGGGATAATTATTTGAAAAGAATCTAGTGGTCCTTTTATTTTAACAAAACTCATTAATCTTATTATTCTTACAATATAATATAATTAAGTCTATCAATTTTAAGTAAAACAAGGTTGAATTTAAACTAATTTTAGAAAGATTAATGGATCAACCAAATAGGTTTAATTAAAACTCAATTTAACTCAACTAAACTTATAACCTAACCCAAATCATCTAATTTGAGTTGATTTTCAAGTCACTAGAACTTCTTAAGATCTTTATTTACACTATTATATAAAGTCTATTAAGTAGGCAATAAATGGTAGGATGAACCTTGTCTAAAGTAATTAAATTGATTGATAAAGCTGAATTGCAATGTATTTAAACTCAACCTAACTAAATTAATTATTCGTTAGTCAAATGTAGTGAACTAATAAATGACTTGTCGACCATTAAAAAAAAATGTTTGGTGGGTGAACTTGGGTTCATTTTGCATGCTAATGATAACCATAGGCTAAGTGCTGCCAAGTAATGCTCATCTCAATCATTGAAAATAAGTTTTGGTTTGTAATGAAAATGGGAAGTGGATTGTTTCATCATCTTAAGACTTTCCAAACCCTAAGTGGGCTTATCAACTTTGCTTCCTTCTCATGCTCTCTCTCTTTCTGGTTGCTTGTGAAGGACAATGGATGCCAACTTCAACTTGTGCCTTTCCCTTTCCAAAAACCCCATCGCTTTCAATTGTTTTTAGGGTGAAACTAATATTTTCTCTCTTTCTCTCTCCCTCTTGCATTTTGCATACACTTACACATGTTTCTACCTTTTTATTTTTTATTTTTTTTTACAAGTGTTCACATTATTAGGGTTTAGATCCATCCATCATATTCAATTCGAAGTTGAAAGGTTATGATTTTATCCTTCCACTTTTCCTTTCATATATAAAATCGCCTTTTAAAACAAGTGCATAATATATTTTAGTATTTTGTTTTTAGTAATTTGTGTAAATGATAGGTGATTAGTTTATGTGGAATGCCCTTTGTTGTTTAAATTAAATTGGTGTTTGATTTTAAAAAATTAAAAAAAAAAATCCATCCACCTATAATCTTTTTTCCTCTATATTATATTATTAACCATAAGACTTATGTGTTATGACTCGAGTTGTGGATGGCTTTGCCATACAAGTGGGTATGCACTTATCACAATTAGGTAATTGAGGGTGCTTGGTTTGAATAGACAAATCAAGCATCCATCTCATATAAAAGTGTGGTGTGATATGCTATTTAGTGTTTGTTGTTATTATATTTGATCATCCAATTTTGGTTGATGGTTCCTAGATACCAAACATCCTTTCAACACTAAATTTAAAGACAAACTATATGGTTTATTTGAGATTCTAAAATGTAATAAATAATAATATGGTGTTAAATTTGAATTTGAGTAAAAAGATAACTTTTTTAAAAATTAATCCGATCACTTAAAAAGGTGAGAAGCATAAAATAATCCTACGACTGATAGAAAACTCTTATTATAAGATTTTGGGTGTACTTAGTCATTTGAAAATAATAGATTTTGTTTTTTTAAAACAGAGTTGTAATATGTAATATTTTATTATGACTCAGAAATTAATAAAAAAAAATTGCCATAAATTGAAGGTCCAAATTCTCAATCTTCCATCTTTTATATTATATTCTATTAAAAAACATTATCAAACGTACTTAAAATATTTTGTCCATTGTAATTAAAACTCTCATTAACTTATATTTTAATGGTTACAAAGTATATTAAATGTTGTTATCTTCTCCTTTTCTAGCTGATAACCCTACATGGTTTCCACTTACCACACGCAATTAACCAAAGTTTGAGATTAATTAGATTAATTAAAGCTAAATTTTAATTATTAGATGTCGTTGAGCTGTCTTGTTCAAAAAAATTAACAATTAAACAAATTTAAATTACATAAATATCCTTTGAACTTTTGTAAAGAAAAAGTAAACGTCGGTCGTTTTCAATGGAATAATACATCATATAATTAAAGGGTATTATAGAAATTTAACATTCAATAGAAACATGAATAATCCTTTTTTGTTTTCTTTTTCAAAGGTGTTAGAAAAAAAAATATTGGAGTTTGGCAACTTCCCACCATCAATGACATTCGACATGTCGCCATCAGGCAAAAAGGCCACTTTAATGGGCTGGTTTGGAGGGCCCACTATGGACCCGAAAATGCTTTGTGAGGAAAGATAAATAAATCTTTAATTATTTTAACTAATGATTAATTGTCATTAATTCTTTATATAATTTTCACATTCTCCATGCCTTCATGGGGATTGGATGCCAACTAAATGCAACGTGTATGGCCTTGATCTTACATGGTATTGATGTTGAGTTAGGTTGGAAGTCAGTCAAAAGTTTTGATATATTTTTTAGTTTAGTTGATCCAATATAGAAGAAATTATCTATTGTATGGTTGTGTTAATAAAAATTTATTATTAATTTTTTTTTTTGTAGTAATAAACTTACGTTAAATGTCTCATTTGAACTTAACTTAATAGGATGTACTTGAGTTTAAGAGGTCAAAGTTTTAAATTCTCTTTCTAACATGTCATTAAAGTAAGGTCATTAAAGTAAGGTATGTATTTCCTCTAGTTTTTTTTTTTTTTTTAATTTTTAAACAAAGCACAGACATTATAACTAAATAAAAAGAAAAATAAAATTTAACTTTTTGAAAACTACATATTTTAATGTTCAAAATTTGGCTTGATTTTATAAAATGTTATTGGGTTAGAACTAATATTTATAAACTTAACCAGTTTTTTTTTTAAATATAATCAAACTAACCCTAAATGTTATTTTGTTCTTAAAGGGATAAAAAGTAAGAACTTGATCAATTGATAAAAAGGAACTCTATTAAAAGAAGAGAGAGAGAGAGATGCTTGGTTTTGTTAAAAGATTTAAAAAGCCTTTAATTATTCTTGTTGATGACAATATGTTCTTACTTCTTAAATTATTCTTAAGACAACGGGGTGGGCGCTATCCCACAATCCTTTCTTTCTCTCTCTCTCTCTCCAAATTTTTTTATTTATTTCATGCTTATTTTTTGTTACTTTTCATTAATTTATTTTTTAAATTTTCATTTTACTCCTTAAAATTTAATCACAATTAAACTGATTCCTGAACAATATTAATCTTGATGCCAACTCTAGGGTCAAGATACCGGCAACCTCATTTAAGTTCGCCAGCTTGAAATTTTATCCTCTTAACAAAAAAAAAAACAAAAAAATCTAACAAAAAAAAAAAAAAAAAAAAAAAA
>NW_019268534.1:18410-20401 GCF_002738365.1 Cucurbita moschata
TAAAAAAAAAAAAAAAAAAAAAAAAAACTTGTCAACTACTATGCTATTTGTGATTCAGTAAATTGATATGGTTTTTTTTTTTTTGAGAGTAAATTCATTCAGTGGTATAGTAGAAATTATTGAAAAAATTTAATCAAACAATTGAGGTTAAAATTTTCGTTTAAATATTATAACGTAGATTTGACATAAATGAGTAAAGGAAAAGGAAAAGAAATATACTTTAACGTTTTTTTTTTGTAATATAAATTAAAATAAAATTTAGGGGAATGAGATAAGTATGCTTAATTAAATTTATTTATTAATCATAAGTTTGCTTTAGAGAAAGCTAAAGCAAACTAAAAACATATTATATTGCAGAGATAATATTTATTCTTTATACAGCAGAGATGAAATATTTTTTAAAATCCAAAAATTGAAATAAAAGAAAAAGAGTGGAAAAACTAAAAAGAGATGGGTTTTTACTTCCAATTTAGGTTTGAATTATTCAAAAGCTATGCAATTTTGGCTTTATTTATTACATTTTTAAAATAACGTCTTGTATGGAAATTCATCATTTTTATAAAATAATAGGCCACATTTCGTATGCTTTTTATTCTTTTGCTGAAGTCTACAATGGAGGTAAGACAAAAAATAATAATAATAATAATATAAAAAAAAACACTTAAATACATTGCTTTCCACCTAATCACCACCGTATATTGCGGACCTATAACAATAATTAAATTCATATTTGTAATGAGAGAATGAATGTATCTTTCTTTTGGTCCTTCTATATGGGTTTTTAAAATGAAATAATAACAATAACAAGTTAAAAATTAGTAATAAGAGTTCTTGATTGAAACTGAATTTTAAAATACATAAATGACTTTTGGAATTTTCTTTTACAAATATATATTTATTGAAGTCACCAGAAATAAATATAATTTTTAAAATACAAAATAATAAAAACTAAGAGAGAAAAAAAATGAAAAAAAAACCATAAAATATGTACTCATTACAAGTAAATTATTACGCTCAGGAGAGGGAGACAGTGGTGCTCAAAAGCAGTCACCAGGTAATATTAAGCTTTCATTACGTGAATTTCTAGAAAATTATTATTATCTGCAGTCTTTTTGTAATTAGTTTTTTAAAGAAATAAAAGGAAGTAACTGCGTGCATCAATTAATAAAAATTATACTACCATTCATTATTTGTTATAAAAATGATAATATGAGACTATAAAATAAAATATAATTTAATCCTTACATATTCAAAATTACACGTAAACATTGAATCCGAGAACCAAACCATAGTAAAAAAAAACAAAAACAAAAACAGCACTATTTTTTCAAGATATAAAATAATATTTTAGAAATTTAGGGATTAATAAATTGAAAAATTCAAGTAAAGGAAAAATAATAAAAAAATATAATTGGTCTTGTCTCGAGGATTACAATTCACACCTACAACTTCTAATAAAAAAAATAAAAGCAATTAAGTCTTTTTTTTGTTGGTTAAGAATGTGATAAAAAATAGAATTGGGAAGGTCTGTATTATCATTGATATTGATATCCTTTAAATAGGATATAAGCCAGTACAAAGGAGGAAAATATAAAATAATTAAATACTAAAATAAAATAAAATATACTATCAATCTAATCATAAATGGAAGAATATCAATATATAATATCTATGATATATTCCATAAATAATATATCTCAACACTCCCCCTCAAGTTGGAGAGTGTATGTTAATCACGTCCAACTTGTCTTTAACTTGTCTTTATGGTAGGTCAATAACACCCCAGTTGTCTTTCACTCTTGTCTTCCCAGTAATGAAAATATCTGTAAAAAAATAGACCGCCTTTGATTGGTTTGCATTTTTAGACTTTCAAGAAATTATTGAATTTTCAAGAAAGATGCAAGACTCAGAAGTAGGCCGCCTTTGATCGGTTTGCATTTTTAGACTTTCAAGAAATTATTGAATTTTCAAGAAAGATGCAAGACTCAGAA
>NW_019268534.1:20693-45108 GCF_002738365.1 Cucurbita moschata
GGTTTGCATTTTTAGACTTTCAAGAAATTATTGAATTTTCAAGAAAGATGCAAGACTCAGAAATAGACCGCAATGATTGACTCGAGGATTGGTAACTTGTCCCATTTTAATTTGATTTGGAACAAGTGAATATCCTCCCTGATCACTTCTCGATCCATGCATAAATGCTTTAGAAATATACCGCAATGATTGACTCGAGGATTGATAACTTGTCCATTTAATTTGATTTGGAACAAGTGAATATCCTCCCTGATCACTTGTTAGTCCATGCATAAATGCTTTAGTGGATAATGACACCAAGATCGGTGCTTTGGATCACTTGTGAGGCTGTGAAAGAAAATACGAACATCTTAAATATGT
This sequence comes from Cucurbita moschata, assembly GCF_002738365.1. Classification (NCBI taxonomy): domain Eukaryota; kingdom Viridiplantae; phylum Streptophyta; class Magnoliopsida; order Cucurbitales; family Cucurbitaceae; genus Cucurbita; species Cucurbita moschata. The sequence goes on from NW_019268534.1 coordinate 21,054, forward strand.
CACCTTAGAGCTTAGTGAGAAATTTGAAGATGCTTATAACGTATTCTTGATATTGGATGATTGACGATGGTAAAGACTTCACTGATTGGTTAGGGTTTGGCTTTAGGTTTAATACTCCCCTTGGACTCAGAGTCCAAGGGGTATTAGGAATACTACGATCGGTGCTTTGATATTAGGAATATCAAGATCGGTGCTCTGATACCATGTTAAGAATGAGATAGAAAATAGAATTGAGAAGGTCTGTATTATCATTGATATTGATATCCAGGATATAAGCTAGTACAAATGAGGAAAATATAAAATAATTAAATACTAGAATAAAATAAAATATACTATAAATCTAACCCTAAATCGAAGAATATTAAGACATAATATATAAGATATATTCTAATATATCTAACACTTTTTAGTGTTAATATTTAATGGCAAATTCAATGAGAGAATTATGGAATATTTGTAAGCGAAGGAAGAACTTCTTTCTTACGCGATAATAGAAAAAGAAAAAGAAAAAGAAAACTATAACAAAAATGTGTAGAGCGAAGCCGACAAGGTTGTCGAAGTCGCCGTACACGTGTGGGACAGGGATGCTCTTCATTAAATTTATTATTAAAATATTTAATGCTTTCTTCCTTTGGATTTTGACACGTGGCAGATAGCCCATGGTGCCTGTGACACGTGAGGTCTTTCGATTGGTAGGATATGTAAGAACCGGTGCGCTGACGTGGGACGTGTCTCTGTCAGAACAGCTCCCATCAGGCGGGCCCCACAAAACCACCGCAATTAAAATAGATTATAATAATAATTGTTTTTTTCTGGAAGGGGAAAAAGAAGTGGGTAATGTATGTAGTAGTGATGGCCCAATGACTTGTTGACAAAGCCCCCATTGCTTTTGATTTTAATTACCGTTTCACCACCATTGCGACTTCTTGTCTTTTCTGATATTAGAAATTACAACTCTACCCTTACACTTGTGTTATTTATGTATCGTCTTTGGACCAATGTTTATGACTTGAAATCCTGCTGTATTTGTTCCATTCAAATCTGAAGCTTTAAATCTTGAGTGTGTGTGGAGACATGAAAAATACAATCTTTTTGCAAAAAAAAGGACCAAGTCCTCATGAATATGATGGGTGGGCGGGAAGGGTAGTTTAGTCCACGAAAAGTAGAACGCTGCAAGAAGGAGTTGGCGTGTAGAAACTGTGCAGGGTCGGGGATGGGGAATGGGGGATGGGGGATGGGGGATGGAATTGGATAAGGATATCAAAAACAGCACTAATTTGTTTGATGGGTGGGGCTACGGCTTTTCTACCCTTTACCTCATCATGAATATGATGTAATTTTCATTTTGTTTTGTTTTGGGTCTATTTCTATCCATTCTTCTTAACAAAGGTTGCATCAATTTGAGTGGATGTGTAATGGTATAATGCAAAAATAAATGCTTTTTTCTTTTTTCTTTATTTGAAAAAAAAGAAGAGATAATTGGGAAAGTCCCATACCCATTTTTACCCCTCTATTGCTTTTACTTTCTTTCTCTTCTCTTCAGCTTCTTCCATGAGTTCATTCTCTTCTTCTTCTTCTTCTTCTTCTTCTTCTTCTTCACCTGCAACTTCTACTGCCAGCTCTAGTCCTTTTAATGTCTTTCTGCTCTATAGATCTTTTCAGGTTGGTTCTCTACAGAGTCAAACATTGAGACTCATATGAATGAAATGCTTGTTTCCTCTGTTTTTTGATCACTTGGGTCTTGTTCTTCCTATTGGATTCATTTGCTGGGTTTGGGGTCCTTTTGTTTCTTTTTTCTTTTCTTTTTTCTTATTAATTAAGTTTCGGAATCTTTTGGGGGTTCTGTTTGGACCAATTCCTTGTTCTGGGTTTAGGTGGGCAGCTACAGGGATAAAAAACCAAATTCTGTTTAGGGTATTAGAAATTGGAAATCTTAGGATTCTTTCTGGCTTCTTTTTTGTAGGCATGTGAATTTCTGATCCTTAATCAAATGAAAGTTTGGCTCTTACTATAGCGTTCTTGTTTTCTACTCATCTGGGCTGGGCGGATAAGAAAGCATCTTCTTGCCATAACCTTGAAATCAGTTCCAATCTCTTTCATTTCTTACTTCTTCCTCTCCTTCTCCTTCTGCATCATCATCCTTCAACCTACCCTGAGTTTGGGTTGTTTTTCCCATGTCTAAGTGTTGGGTTTAATTAGACATTTCCCTGTAGATTTGATAGTGGGTCTCCCTCGCTCTCTCTCTCTCTAAAACTTCTAACTGAGTTTAACAAAGAGGTAAGACCCACCTCACGTTGGTCACTTTGTCGAGTTTAACTTGTGTCGGCTACTGGTTTGGATGAGTTTGGTTCATGTATTTGGGGTTTAGCTCAAAGTTAGGGCATCTACGTTTGATGCTTATGTTGATGTGTAGTAGTGGTTGTAGATTATATGGTTGATTTCCATGAACTGGTTCATTAATGGTGGAGGTATGGAAGGTAAGACTGGTTTGCTTGGTGGGGGTGGGAAGATATGGCTCCAATTGTGGGAGAAGGTCATTGGGAACTGTTTCAAGATGCATCACCAGTACTACCAGTATATTGGATCCAAGAAAGTGAGAAAAACATGGTGGAGGAGGGTTTTGGTGGCCTGGGTTCTTAGCTCTGCTCTTGCTTCTTTATGGATCTTCCACTACATGAGCTCCCAAGCTACAGAAAAGAGGAAAGAGGCCTTGGGAAGCATGTGTGATGAGAGGGCTAGGATGCTTCAAGACCAGTTTAATGTCAGCATGAATCATATCCAGGCAATGTCTATCCTCATCTCCACCTTCCATCATGGCAAGAACGTATCTGCTATAGATCAGGTACAAATGTAAATACTTTCTTTCATATTCTGCCTTCTCTCTCTCTCTCTCTTTCCCCATCCCCAAAAAATTCAAACACCTTCTATTGATAACCCTTATTACCTTCCATTTTACCTCTTGTCTATGTGCATCCATCCAAGGTTTGGTTATGTATGATGTTAACCATTTAAGCATTGAAACTTAGAGTTAGATCAGAATTAGTTTTCTTGGTTACTAATCATTAGGTATGAAGTTTAAAGTTATCTATGTTATATTTTTGGAACCGAACTGTATTCTTTTGAAGTATGATCTCTGTTATCCATTCTGCCAAGTCTAACTTTCAGACATGTAGAGGACCTTTGCGAGGTACACAGAAAGAACTGCTTTTGAGAGGCCTCTTACCAGTGGTGTGGCGTATGCAGTAAGGGTGCTTCATTCTGAAAGAGAACATTTTGAGAAGCAACAGGGCTGGACAATTAAAAGGATGGACAAAATCGAACAAAGCCCGGTTCACGAAGATGACTATGCTCCAGAAGACCTGGAGCCATCACCCACCCAAGACGAATATGCTCCTGTAATCTTCGCACAGGATACAATTTCTCATGTCGTTTCTCTCGATATGCTGTCGGGAGTGGTGAGATCCTTTCTTATCTTTTGGAACCTTTTCATATCAGTAAGATTCCAGTTATCTTGTGCTGGTCCTAAGTGGACAATTTGTAGACAAATAGTCTTCTTCTCACTTCAATCCTTTTCTTGGATCCTGATACTTCTCGTTGAAATTGGTGATTAAATGCCCTAGTTTTGATTAGACTTGTACGTTTTCAGAATGCCCTGAAAAGTTTTGAGCTTCTAACATGTGATGTCATACTAAATTACATCAGTTCTACACTGAAATCATAAACCATAGTACTGAATTATTTGCATAACCAGGAAGACCGTAAGAATGTAATTCGTGCTAGAGCGTCAGGAAAGGGAGTCTTAACTGCTCCATTCAGGTTAATCAAAACAAATCGTCTAGGCGTCATACTTACATTTGCGGTCTACAAGAGAGATCTTCCCTCAAATGCCACTCCAAATGAGAGGATTCAAGCTACAGATGGGTATGTCTTCTTTCTGATGATCAAAATCGGTTTGCCTAGTTGTTGTTCATGTGCCCTCTAATGGAATAATGCAATTTATCTAAATCTGAATCATCAAACCTAAACCAAACATTGAAGGATGAGTGCAGTATTATGCTTCTTACAATTTAATGGATTGCAAAAGAGAAGTACTTAAGCTGTCAATTCTGTAATCAATGCATCTATATTTGACAAACAGGTATCTTGGGGGAGTTTTTGATATCGAGTCGCTGGTGGAGAAGTTACTTCAACAGCTTGCAAGCAACCAAACCATCTTAGTTAATGTTTATGATACCACTAACCAATCACATCCGATCAGTATGTATGGTGGAGATGTATCAGAAGATGGGTTGCAGCATGTTAGTCCCCTCAACTTTGGGGATCCAGATAGGAAGCATGAGATGCGATGCAGGTAACAAAATGAATTATTACAAACGTAGTTCCATTTCGATGCATTCTCTTTAGCTTGGTTTGCTCTATTCCACTCAACGTCAATATGTTCAAGTTTTTTCTTTTTTTTTTCATGGAACTTCCCATCTACTCAAAACTCAACTATCCTTTTTTTTTTTGTGGGATCTAAATCTGGGTTATTGAGATATCAAACTAGTATGTATTGCAGAATGGTGAATATTACGTTTCTGACACAGATTCAAACAAAAACAAGCTTGGCCATGGTTAGCAATGACAACTTCAATTGGCATACTCATTATTGCATTGCTTTTGGGGTATATATTCCATGCAACCTTGAACCGAATTGCTAAAGTGGAGGATGATTATCACGAGATGATGGAACTCAAGAAACGGGCAGAAGATGCTGATGTTGCCAAATCCCAGGTATGTGGACATGTCATTTAGTCAGAGATTAGAATTATTTCTCTACATTCGTCCATGAATTAAGTCTCAAGAATTCTTCAACCCTTTGTAGTTTCTTGCAACTGTTTCCCATGAGATCAGAACCCCAATGAATGGTGTTCTAGGTGAGAATTCACAGATGGCTCTCTTGCTTTAATTCTTTCTAATAAATTCTTCAAATTATACCTTGTTGCAGTAATAATGTAACCTATTTCTTTGGATATTTCAGGAATGTTGCATTTGCTAATGGACACAGACTTGGATGTGACTCAACAAGATTATGTTAAAACTGCACAAGATAGTGGAAAAGCTTTGGTATCATTGATAAACGAGGTTTTGGATCAGGCAAAAATTGAATCTGGAAAGCTTGAGCTTGAAGCAATACCATTTAATCTCCCAGCAATTTTGGATGATATTTTATCGCTCTTTTCTGGGAAATCTCAAGAAAAAGGACTGGAGGTAATATACACTTCGAATTCCACAGTCCACACCATTCTTCTTGCTTACTTTTCTGTTACCTCATCTTTATGCGTTTTGTTATTATACTCATTTATATTGCGTGGTCATTTTATCGAGATTGCAGCTGGCAGTTTACATCTCAGATAGTGTTCCTGAGATGCTTATTGGTGATCCTGGAAGGTTTAGGCAAATTATCACTAATCTCATAGGAAACTCAATCAAGGCAAGTAATGCTTTCTTCTGTACCGCTAAAAAACTAGTAGGATTATCGGGTTTGGGGGGGGAATCGGATTAGGATTTGAATGCAGTCACATTCGTTGGTCAATGCCCCATGTTGTTTAAACGTTGTGTTTCTTTGATGTATGCATGGAGAAATTAAGAACAAATGACCTAATGATTAAATGGACTGGAAACTGTTCCAGGTCTACCGATGTTGTGAATTCTGGTATAGGCACTCAAAGGAACTGGTGAAATATGTTAGAAGTAGTGAAGATGATTTTGTTTTTAGAAACGTGAATCCAATGTATTTGGCTTGTTGGTTTTTGTTTAGCTGCTAAGTCAGTGTGTTTGGATTTGGCAGTTTACAGAGAAAGGACACATCTTTGTCACTGTTAATCTCGTCGAGGAGGTTATTGAATCGATTGATCTCGAGATCGAGTCATCAACAAATAGCACCTTGAGTGGCTATCCTATTGCCAATAGACGTCTCAGCTGGGCAGGATTTCAAACGTTCAGTGAAGAGGGACCTGCTGCTTGTCATTTCATGCCATCTCCACCAGAGCTTATTAACCTCATGGTATCTGTGGAAGATACGGGCGTTGGTATTCCTCTGGAAGCCCAATCATGCGTTTTCACTCCCTTCATGCAGGTTCGACCATCCATCTCTAGAACGCATGGGGGAACGGGTATTGGGCTGAGTATTAGCAAATGTTTGGTTGGCCTCATGAAGGGGGAGATTGGTTTTGTGAGTGTACCTAAGATTGGCTCTACCTTCACATTCACGGCGGTATTCACAAAATGCTCTTCCAATTCAAGTGAATATAACAAAACCCAACAAATTAAGAACATTTCCATCCCAACATCCTCTGAATTTAAGGGTATGAGGGCACTAATTGTGGACCATCGACCTATTCGGGCCAAAGTATCAAGATATCATATTCAACGCCTTGGAATAAATGTTGAAGTCTTATCTGACTTGAATCAATGTCTGTGTTCCTCGACTATTAGTGGTTCAACTATCAATATGATTTTTGTTGAGCAAGATCTTTGGGATAAGGATACGAGCACATCTGATCTCTTTATCAAGAACTTGAGAAATTCTTATGGGGTTCCTCCCAAACTATTTCTTCTTACTACCTCCATTAGTTCTTCAAAAGCTAGCACTATAGTTTCTGATGTATTCACTCCCACAGTCATCTTAAAGCCCTTGAGGTCAGGCATGCTCGCTGCCTCTCTTCACAGAGTCATGGGTGTAGGGATCAAGGGTAATCCTCGCAATGGAGAGCTTCCTGTACTCTCACTCCGTAATTTACTTCTTGGTCGAAAAATTCTGGTAATAGATGACAATAAGGTAAATCGTATTGTCGCTGCTGGTGCTCTACAGCGGTATGGAGCGGATGTCGTATGTGAAAACAGTGGAAGAGAAGCAATCCGACTGCTTACGCCACCCCACCATTTTGATGCATGCTTCATGGATATTCAGATGCCAGAAATGGACGGGTATGTCATAAATTTACTTCCTTTTTCTCATTCATTCTAAAGAACTTGTGGCGATAGGAATGCCTTTCGTATATGCATCAAAGAAAGCTGGCTTTTTCATAAATAAATAATAATGAAGTTCTTCTAACTTATGAACATACATAAGTGGTAAATGAGCTGATCACTTGAGTGGTTAATGTTCTGCCTCACAGCTTTGAAGCTACAAGAAGAATTCGGGAAATCGAACTTCAAATAAAAAATGGTATCCAAGCTGGAGAACTATCAATAGAAGCATACGAAAATAAATGTGATTGGGGTGTACCCATCTTGGCCATGACTGCAGACGTAATCCAGGCTACACATGAGGAATGCCTAAAGGGGGGGATGAATGGGTATGTTTCGAAACCATTTGAAGTTGAACGGCTTTACCGAGAAGTCTCTCAATGTTTCCGCAGAACCTCAAATGGAACTTTGTAGAGAGCAATCATGTATTCGAGGTTGCGGATGATGGCCTGTTCACTCAGGAATGTAAAGCATGCTTAAAAGGGTGTAAATTACCTCCGAGTAAGTATTCTATTAGAAGATTTTGATTGTTAACTTCCATTCCCCAGAAAGGCATAGGATCAAGTACAACATTAAATATATCATAGTGATGAAATTATTCCATCATATTCCGTGTTTCGCAGTCGAAGGTGATTGACTTCTCGGATTGCTCCATAGTATGCCAGGCATGCCTAAATTTTGTGGAGTGTAAATAGTAGACAGACATGAGTGGTCGGGTGGAGCTTTCGTCATTGGACGAAACAAATTAGAAAAGTCAACTATATTTTCTGGGTCGACGAGGTTAGAAATTCAAGATTCATTTGGAAGCAGAATTCAATAGGTACTTCTCATACAAAAGTAATTGAAGTCTCCGGTTTGCGATCTTTTTGCCTCGTTTATGATCATCTACAAGTTGCTCATCAGAGGGCCAGAAATGGCACTGCAGAAATCAATTTAGATGGAAGAAAGGATGAAGAAAGAAGGGTGTTGTATATTAAAAACATGTTTGGTTTGTACTCACACAAGTTTAGCTATCGCTTTTCGTTTTGCTAATTTTGTTGTATACTTATCTCAACTGAAAATAGGATAAAAACTCTTCACACTGTCAGATTTGAAAAAATTGATCATGTACATTTCTTGCAGACAATTCCTATTCCTTCAGGTCTGTGTTCTGTATAAAAATTTCACCATTCATTTAGTTTCTCTACTGGTTTTCATTATTTTCTTTTGTTTTTTTAGTCCTATTTGGGTAAACCTGACTGGGAAGGTAACTGTAACTAGGATTATGATAGACAGCCTCACTATGTACGTGCATTTTCTGCCAAAGTGTACCTGATCATTGACGGTTTTATTTACCATTGATGCCAACATGTCGAAACCCATCAGTTAACTATCGAAACCAACACAAATTGGGACAACACGATCTTGAGTGCAACATTGGTCAAGGTCCCGTTGGTTATAAATGCTTCTTGGATAATTTTACAGTAAATTCTGACCTCAAAAATTCCTTTTTAGCAAATGCTTACAAAACATACTTTAGGGCAGCTCTTCTAATGACCCTTAAATGTGATGAATGTGGTGATGGTTGTATGCGCATATATGTGTATTGTGTATGCCCAATCTAGGACCTCATGCATATGAATGACATGTTTATATCATCCATATTGATACATTAATGGTAAGTTATAGGTGAGAAAAGAAAATAAAAATTATAAAACAATAAATAAAATTGATTATGAAATCACCCATTTATTTTTCACATCCTTATATTGTACTCATATGGACTGTGAAGGCTGGGTGCCAGGAAGTAAACTTGATTATTGCATCAATCTCAATATCTAATCCCACCGAAGCCATTTACAGCAATAATACAAATCATTTACAGAAACAAAGGAGTAAACATCTGGTTACCAACTATAATGAGTAGGGCTAGTGTACACGCGATGGGGCACTAAAAGGGTAACAACTTAGCATAGAGATAAAATCAGTGAATGTTAGGTTAATTAGGATCACCAAGTAGCTCCTATACAAACTTAGGATATTGATTACAATCTTCCATTTCAGAAACCATCGCTGAGACAAGTCGATTCTGCGGATTCATTACCGGTGCCATCTAGTTTTGCCTGCAAAAGTCATGGAAAACGATAGCACAACGAATTCAGCTCCATAAGATGGCCAATATAAGGCTTCATCTACGCCTTAATTCACCAACTCACCAAAATGTTTAGGACAAAATTGTGGAAGGATGAATAAAGAACTTAGGAATCATTAACCAGCATAAGATAATTGATTTTAGAAAACCATCTTTCTTTTAGGAAAAATACTAGCACTTCTCCCACAAGTGCTTACAAAAGAAATGCTTCCAGTTTAAGTTCTTTTTTTTCAAAAGTCGCTCCAAACTCGGTCTAAAGCACTACGACTGATGAATGATCAAAAGACTTGTCACTACTAAACCCAAACTTCTGATGGATGCATAGCATAGGTTCAGTGAACACAAAAAGTACACATATTCCTGCTAATTGCCAAAAGCCAAAGTTCCTTGTACTCTGAGTCACAATACCATCAGTGTTTCGGGCTGTTAAAAAGTTCCAGCAATGTTGAAAAGTGGACTTATTTTCTCTGATTCACGTCACACAAAATCCAGTTACTTACTTTGCCAGACAAAAAAAATGGTATCGTGATACATAATCAAGCATAGGCCCTTAAGAAATAAGACACCATTGAAATTCATAACTACCATTAAAAAGTACTACTCACCTTGGCTTCTCGAAATCCTTCAAGCATACGATGATATTGCTGACAAGCATCTGGAGAGTCAACCATGGATAGCACTCGTGAAACGGCCTCATCAATAGTTCCTTCCACTTTTTGTTTGCGGAACACCTTTATAATATCGCCATCTTCACTTTCATCAATGGACCCTATCTCGCTACGAAACCCTCTCAACCCAACCCCTTTCCTTCTCCAACGTAATACAGCTTTATCCAGAATCCCAACAGCCCAACAAATTATCTTGTGATGCTTCCTAGCTTGATACCCCCTCACATGTGCCTGTTATCAATGGAAAATGACAAAAATCTTTCAAATAATAAGATGGAACAGCCTCAGCATCTGAATCTTTAGTAGAAGGCATGATATGTATCCGATACTCTTAAAGCTCACATATTCTTACTTCCTTTGAGAATAAGTTGATTAGCGTGTTTAGTAACTTATTGGTGAGTGAATGTACATAAATGTTATGGAGATAATATAGTACCTGTATCTTCACGACTTTCTGACGCATTGATAAAAACTCTCTACGACCTTTCCAACCTCTATATTTTTTTTGTATAGATAATGCAGCAGCATTGTAATCACGCCGATTAGAAAAGTTCAATTTTGACATAGCTAAGAGCCCCTGTATGTCATTTGGATCAATTCCATACTCATCTATACAAGCTGCAAAAGTTGCCTCCTTCTGCTGTCGCTTTCTGAAAGAATGAGCACGGAAAGCAGATTGAATACGGGCCGCTGCCTGAGCAGCATTCCTGACTGCAGCTAACGTATTTTTCAGAGGGATACAGTCCTCAGCTGAAGAGAGGTTCCCCTTTGAAATGCAATTTACAGTTATTTCTGCTTCTATCTCCGCAGAGCCATTGGAAAGTTCACCTTCTTCAAATGTGAGGGATGAAAGATGACTAGTAAGGGCAACCTCCGATAAATAACCAGCAAGTCCCTTGTGTCCATGGATGTCTGCAATAGACGCTGCAGTTTTACCATCTCGGTCTTGTGAACTAGGATCAGTCACAGCGCCAGCTGATGCTCCTGAGGCTATTAATGCAGCGACCATTTTTTCCCTGATTCAGAAGAAGGAAAAAAGAAAAAAAAAAAAAAAAGTCATTTCATAAGCACTACTAAGATAAAACTCAAATATGCCGAAGGAATGGTATCCACACTTATGTTGCATTACTCATATATCGACTCAAGTCGTTCTAGAGAGAGATGAATCAAAAGTTTTCGAATTGTGGTCATAGCAATTCTTCCTTAAATCTGTTAATTCCTAGTTCAATTTATATCATTTCCAGAATGGGGAATAAACAGTATGAAAAAAAAAATCTTCTTTATTGTAGTTTCCAACCTTGTGAAGTAGATGTGCCATTCATTCCAGTTTTTTTGTGCCAGTGTATCCAAACTACTTATCAGATATTCAAAATGCTATGAACGATTAGGTTTTGGAGCAGAAAATAAATGAAACATTGTTGGCAAAGTTTTCCTTGAAAATAAAGTCGGTATAGAAAATTAAATTTTTAGCTTCTCATTGGGATGAAGAGAAATCTGAAAATAACATATAATTCTCTTTTCTCACCTTTCTTGATTACTTAATTATCTTTTCTTCGAGCCATAGGCTCTAGAATATTAATCAGTTCAAATATATATATATACTTTCTGAGGGAAGTTCTGTCAATATTTTTAAGCTCTAAAATCATAGAAGTAAAGATAAACACTAGATAGCTTAACCTTCCAAATCGTGCTGCCCAATGTAGAGCAGTCCATCCATTAATGTCACGGAAATTTATATTTACTCCACAACTGAGAATCGGGTTTAGTGCCCACACATAGCCCAAACCGGAAATCATGTGTATAACACCTTGTTCTTTCTTAGACAAGGAACAGCCTGCCAGATCGTGTCTATCTTTCTTCTGCGAAGAAAGCCAGAGATACAACTTGTCTTTTAGTAGCTCTTGAAGTAGCCAATCCATGGTACCAGAAGGAGTTTCACTACCAACTAGAAGAGCCTCTATCAAAGAACTCCATTGATCGTCGCCAGCTTTCAAATTATTGCTCCTAACTTCAGAATCTACCTCGTCAAATTTCTGCATTAATGAGTCAGAGAGCAGCAATTGCACAAGCCTGACAAGTAATAACAGCTCCTCTGGGCTCTTCGTAGCTCCACTTGAATGTGATTGGCAATGGCTGCAAACATTCATTTTATATTCGAACTCTCTGACTTCACTGCAGGGTTCCCGATTGCCAGATGTAATGAAGAAAGCAACCTTCCCAGGAAGGTGTGGAGGCGCTTCAAAACAAAGGACCCCATTCTGAACAACCTGAAGAGGAACTTCGATATCTCCAAACATACAAGCCCATGGTGCTTTTGAAGGATCACAAAGAAAAGATCCAATAATGATGACCTGGATAGAGAGAATTTGTGACCTTAATATTTGAATCTTCATGAGAATAACAGAGGCTACTACTTCTATGAGAGCCTGCATCATTGTTCGGAACCAAGTAATTGCAATTGCAACAGTTCTGGACTGGAGCCAATGCTAGTATTCTATATCTATGAACTCTACAAATATAAAAATACCTTGTTCAAATGGTTTAATTTTGAGTTAACCATTGATCAAATTAGATCAGAAATATTATCTATGAGGTCCCACTGAAAATGAGTACATAAAACATATGAAATTTTGTAGGCTACTATTTGATTGGTTACGGGTATGTTAGTTTCAACCAACTGTTGGAGGCAAAAAATTTAATTTGTAAACAAGCGGTTTCAGGTTGATTTGGTTGTTAGGAAGTTGGCAGTTACACACTAACCAGCTAAAAAACTAGAATAAAAGCTAGTCCTACTTGTATTTCTATCTTAACTCAATTAAAATATTTCGTACTTTTTGGTCTTACGCTACTAAGTATATGTTTGTTCCCCATACGCATTCATATGCAGACTAAGAAAGACGCAAATAGAAAATGTGGCATCAGCTCAAGGTACAAGTTTGCAGCTGGAAAGGAAAGGAAAGAATAAGAGTAAAAAATAAAAATAAAAAAAAATTCCAGGTATTAAAAGAAAAAATACAGAATACTACCGAAAATTCTAAGCTTTTGGGTTGATTGGGGATTTAACGTGTTATGGTATCGAAGAAGGAAGTCTTGTAAAGTTATTTTCTCTCCAATTAATAATGATTTCCACTTGTAAAGACTTTGTACATTTATACATATGTCCAAGTCACAAGGGTGGAAGAGTATCAAAGTATAGCCATATAAATTTATCATAATTCTTTCCATTTATGTTATTGGTGATTAAACAGAATTAAAGAATTATGCAACAACAGACGTACAATTGCATTAGCCTCAACCTCGCAATAGTCCATTTGAGAAAGCAACTGAATAAAAAAAATTAAAAACAAACAAACAAACAAGAACAAAGAATTCACTGGACTATCAAGGGCAGATATCAAGCATAACAGACTGTGTAACTACGGAAGGCAATGCATGATCATGACAGCACAGAAATACAAAAAATTACAAGTACCTTGGTACTCTCAGTGGCATAACCCTGTTCAGGTACTATTTGGCGGATTGTAAATTTCTGCACTTGTGCAACAATTAAACTGGTATCAACTTCAAGAGAATTTCCATGGTCTTGTTTAAGGAATGATATGTGGTAGTTGGAATTATCATCATGAGTGTCTAGTGGTGAAGCATATTCTGGAGATGTGCAGCTTCCTAGCATAGGAAAAGCGGGTAGCATAGATAATCATAACTTAAGTTAACAACAGAAATCATTTCCCTTTAATTTACTGATAGTAAATAGAGTAGACGGAAATCAAATAATTTGTTACAGTACTTATTCCTCCGCTGTCCAGCCATTTGCGATGCTCATTGTCTACGGTTGAAGATGATGATGGATTTTCCTGTTGTTAATCAAATATTAATAATAAAAAGGAAAATCCCCGAAAGAAATGAGTTAGAACTGACAAATTTGAATTTTCTAAACTACAGCTGGAGAACTTACATTTTCATTCCATAGGAGAGAATGCCTATCTTGAGACTCAAGAACGGTTGTCTTACTTGAATCAAGTGCATCACCCCATGGTCGAGTTCCTTCACCACCAAATATAAACTCATGTGCCATATCATAACGGTTATGTTTACCACTAGCATCTATAAGAAAGAGGTTTCATCAGATGATTTTCTAAAATTTAATATTCTCTCCACAAATAATAAAGGAAAGCAGGCAGGAAGAATGTGAAAGTAAAAGTATGTCTACATATTTTCAATTGGCAAAATGCAACTCACTCAAGTAATACTAGGAATAAACGTGCATCTCAACTGTTCCAGGATGAGGGGCAAATACATGGGTGGAATGGGCTCAAGGGAACACTCTATCAAGTAAAGGAGTGTGTGTGTGTGTGTTGGGACGTGTTCAGCATCAACTTTGCTTCTTTGCTTTGAACTCCCATAGTTGTGTGTGTGTTGGGGACGTGTTCAGCATCAACTTTGCTTCTTTGCTTTGAACTCTGTGTTGTGTTAGGTTATGGAGACTGCTGCTTATTTATAGCTTAGCCAACGGTTACACGTAGTAAATAAATGACATATAAAGTAAATTGTCATAAATAGAAAATAGCTATGTATAGTAAATAGCCGTATAGTAAAAAGCTACAAATGAAGATAGTTATATACAGAAAGCTATATATAGTAAGCTAAACCATATATATATCCCCTCAGATAGAGATTTGCAAATGTACGTTCTATATTCTCTGTATTCTCTCTTACAGTACATACATGAAGTTATCAATACAAAACCTTTAGCCAATATTCTCCTTGCGTTTTCTCTATCCTGTTCTTTGTGTTCATCTAGATCGAGTGTGTGCGTTGTTGTGTGATCCTAACCACTGGTATCAGAGCAAGATGGAATTCACCACAATCTGTGAAGATGGGAAGCTTAAAGATTGGAATTGAGAAGTTCGATGGATCCGATTTCAATTTCTAGAAAATGTAGATTGAAGATTATCTGTATTAGAAAGGTCTTCATTAACCCCTGTTGGGGGTGATGCCGGATACCATGACCACGGAGCAGTGGAAGCTCAAGGATCGACAAGCCTTAGGATTGATCCGGTTGACGCTATCCAGAAACGTGGCGTTCAACATCAGCAAGGAGAAGACAACGTCAGATTTGATGAAGGCACTGTCGAATATGTATGAAAAACCATCAGCTATAAAAAAGGTGTATTTGATGCGGAGATTGTTTAATCTATAGATGTCTGAAGGTGAATCTGTTGTTGATCATATAAATAAATTCAATATTGATTTTGATGTCATCTTTACCCGAGTCATGGGATACTATTGTTGCCGCAATTAGCAGTTCCCGAGAATCTGATAAATTGAAGTTTGATGAAATTCGAGATATAGTTCTTAGCGAAAGTATTCGCAAACGAGTAATTGAAAATTCATCTGGTAGTGTTCTCAGTGTTGACCAACGGGGAAGAAGTAAATCGAAGGGCCCAAACAAATGGTGGTCAAAATCAAAGAACCGAGAAAAATCTCCAAATAAACCAAACGTAACGTGTTGGAATTGTAGAGAAAAGTGTCACTTTCGAACAAATTGCACAAGACCAAAGAGGAAGTAGAATCACAAATCTGGATATGATGATGATTCTATAAATTCAGCAGAAGACATTGGGGATGCTCTAATTCTCAGCGTGGACAGTTCAATTGAATCCTGGATTTTGGATTCAGGTGCATCTTTTCATTCGTCTCCAAATAAAGAGTTGTTCCGGAATTTCAAGTCTGGAAATTTCGAGAAGGTGTATCTTGTCGACAACAAAGATTTAGAGATTAAACAAAAAGGAGATGTCTGCATAAAAACTCTGGTAGGAAATCCGTGGACATTAAAGGATGTCAGATATATTCCTGGTCTCAAGAAGAACCTAATCTCTATTGGTCAGTTGGACAGCACAGGTTATGCAACAGAGTTAGAGAAGAGTTTGTGGAAGATTATGAAGGGTGCTATGGTAGTAGCACGTGGCACAAAATCTGGAACCTTATATACCACTGCAGGGTATATGAACATAGCTGTTGTTGTTGAGAGTGCTTCAAATTCAAGTCTATGGCACAATAGACATGGATATATGAGCGTGGAAGGAATGAAAATGTTGGTTGCGAAAGGAGTTTTAGAAGGTCTGAAACCTATTGATGTGGGTCATTGTGAGAACTATGTTATGAGCAAGCAGAAACGAGTTAGCTTCACAAGGACTATCGGAGAATTGAAGAAAGTGCGGTTGGAAAGGGTTCATACAAATGTGGAGCAAGGTTCCAAAACCACAAAGCAAGTGGGAGTTGAGCTTGAGTTGCAGGGAAACTCACCTAGTGATGTTGTAGCAGATACTCATGAAACTCCTGAGACTACCGCTGAGAAACCAGATGTGGAGCAAGGTTCCAAGACAACGAAGCAAGTGGGAGTTGAGGTTGAGTTGCGGAAAAAATCACCTACTGATGTTGTGTCAGATACTCAAGAAACTTCAGAGACTGTTATAGAGGAACCAGCAGTAGAGCAAGTGACACCTGAACCGGTGTTGAGAAGATCATCCAGTACTATTAGAGTACCAGATATGTATGTACCTTCATTACACTATCTAGTGCTGATGAAAGGGAACCAAAGCCCTTTGATGAGGCCCTACAGTTGGAGGATACAAATAAGTGGGAGTAAGTCATGGATGATAGGATGTCTAGGCTACAAAAATGCATTGTACTGAGGCTGAGTACGTGGCAATAGCTAAAGCTGGAATGAAGACGATATGGATGACTGACTATCTGGAAGAATTGGGCAAGAAGTAGCACAAAAAGATTCTTTATAAAGATAGTCAGAGTGCCATACAGTTGGTGAGGAACCTGGTCTATCATTTAAAAATAGAACACGGAAGGCGATACCATTTCACTTGCAGGTTAGTGGAAGATGGTGATGTGTTTTGAGAAGATAGAGGGTGCAAAGAATCCAACAAACATGTTGACAAAATGTGTTGATGTTGGAATATTGAGGTTGTGCAAAAGCCTCAATTGGTATAGTGCAGTGAAGATGTACTTTCTATATTCTTTGTCTTCTTTTTACTGCACATACCTGGAGTCATCAATACAAAATCTTTAGCCAATATTCTCCTTGCATTTTTTCTATCCTGTTCTTTGTATTTATCTAGATCGAGTGTGTGCACTGTTGTACGATCCTAACATGTTGGACCAGTTAACTAGTCATTCTAAAATATAGTAGCCACAAATCATTTCGTCTCCTTAGCAAAATATAACTCAAGAAAGAAACCTCTATAGTAAGTAAAATTAAGAGCCTCAGATTCAACGGGACTTCAACAAGCAAATCGATCATTGATAAACTCTCGACAATTCTCCATATAATGATAAAGCTTACGAACTATATCTTGAAACAGCACCACCGTGTTGAAATTACCTTGCATCTCAAATGACGTATAACTATTATCATGGACAGCATTCTCTGGATGCTGAAGTACTGAAAACTGATCCTCAATGGACATTTCATAGTAGTCTATAAGGTTAAAATTTGAACCTTCCTCGTGACCATAATATGGACCAATGTCTTTCCAGCTGTCTTCATTCAAACTTAATTGCTCCTCTATCCTTCTCAAAGCTTGAGAAACGTCACGATCGTTTGAACTCTTTAGTTCTGATTTTTCATACTGCCTATCCACGCCATTTGACCCAATAGTACGGTTGCCAGTTTCAGAACTAACTTCAACAGACCCTGGGCTCAATGAATGTTGATATTCCAAAGCATGATTTTGGGACGGATAGGAACCAGAACTAGAAGCCGATGCTGGAGATAATTGTGGAACACTTTCCGCCCCAGACCTTCCCTGCAACAGAAATCTCATTTAAATGTGAATGAATCTACTCAAAATAGAACAAATACGTGCTTAAATTTCATATAATATAGTACAAGTACAAACTTGGTGGAGCCAATATATCTGTCATCCCTAAGAATAGAAGAGATGTCTAGCTGAATACATACTGATATTACAAACACAGAATTGCTGGCACAAACTTCTGTACTAATGGATTTTGGGCTTTGAAGAAAATTCTTGAAAATAGCTAGCGCAAAATTTTATAGTGAAACCTGGTTCAAAAAAATGCTCCTACCCACACACAAATAAAGTACCATCATAACAAGCATTCTTAGTCAAGACTATTCCTAATCATGCTCAAGGGATGGCGAATCATGGGAACCTAACACTAACAAGGCAGCACAACGAACCTGAAAAAAAAAACTCAAATTAATGACCCCAAAACTGTATATTTATCAGATATAATACTAATATGCTTATTTTCGTAAGTAGTGAAATTTTAATAGTCATCTCCATTAAGGTGAGACCAGACATATATAGATAGATACACAAAAGAACCGTAAACTAAAGAAATGTACAATTATAATAAAGGACAACTATACAAAATAACATACATTATAACACTCCCCCTTCAAGCTAGAACAAATATGTTAATCAGACCCACCATGTTATAAAGATAATTTATTCTCGCTCCGTTTAAGGCTTTGGTATGGATATCTTCTAATTATTCTCTAATCTTCACAACTCCTTTAGATGTCTTGCTGTATTTTCTCACAAATGAAATGACAATCCAATTCAATATGTTTAGTCTACTCATGGAACCGTGAATTAGATGCAATGTGAAGTGTAGCTAGATTGTTACACCGCAATTTAGCTAACATGATAATACATAAGCATATCTCATTTAAAGTTCGATGTATCCACACTATTTCTAGACAGACTGTCATAACTCTATGTTCTGACTCAGGATTTAAATGTCAAACTATGTTCTACTTCTTACTCTTCCAAGACAAGCAACTACACAATATCCAAAGTTGATTGTTTATCCTTTCTAGATCGAAGCCAATCAGAATCTGAAAAAAATCAACTCTTGTATTACCATGAACTTTATATAAGAATTCACATCTAGGTGTAGCTTTTGGGTAGCATGGAACCTATTCTACTGTAGCTCAATGATCCACTTTAGGTGAAGACATATATTGATCTTGCAATACTTGTTGGATAAGCAATATTTGGTCATGTCAGTGTTAGATAATTCAACTTCCTAACCAATCTTTTGTACCTCCTAGGATCTTTAAATAATTCTTCTTGTTCTGTTGCAGGTAACAGGGGTTGGTCTCACCAGGCAAGAAGCAGGGGGAGTTCATTTTTAAAAGCATGATTGGAGGTCACGTCAAAATAATTTTGAAGCATCTACAAGTACAAGATATTGACAAATTCTGTATTTCAAGATAAAAGAATAGTAGTGGTATTAGCTCATTCTTGCTTTATCTATTCTGTTGTTGTTGTAACTCACCTCACTAATATCTCTGTAGTGTACAAGAACAATGTGGTCACACGACCTGCCAAGAAAATTAAGTACAAGCACATAAATTTCTAATAACAAAATTAAACATAAATACACTTGCTCACAATGATAAATAAATAGTGGATAACTTAATCTGCATTGGTGTTCAACGGTTGAATGTGCTTTAATTTTCTCACTGGGTCATACAGGCCCCTAGGCTTGGTCACTTGGCCCTTCTCTTTGCCAATTAGATTTTTTCTCTTCGTTGGGTGTTTACGCGCTTTCTTTATTCTTTATTTTTCTGGTCCTTGATATCACTTCCTGATTTCCCTCCCCTCAAAAACCTCTCCTTTTTTGTTTTCCTTTACCATTTGCATAATCCTAGCGGAGATCTTATTTATAAATCAGGGCTTTAAAATTGATTCAATACATGAGAAATTTAGGGCATGTTTGATTCAATACCTGTGGGAAAGGTATACAAACTTGCACCAAATATCCTATTGCAACCTATCTTTCTCACCAAATTGTTTCATAGTTATACACCCTTCACCTCTAAGGAACCCACCTATTTGTTCCAAGGAATATACATGAGACCTTAAATAATTCGAATTGGAAATTAGCAGTTATGGAAGGGATGAATGCTCTTAAACAAAATTGCACATGAGACATAGTAGAATTACCAAAGGATGAGAAAATAGTGGAACGCAAATTGGTGTTTACTGTAAAATTTAATGTCGTTGCATTAAAAGATAGAAATTCAAACTAGTTGCTAAAGGTTTCAACTAGACCTATGGAATCGATTATCAAGAAGCATTTGCTCCTATTGCTAAAACTAAAATTAACTCCATTGAAGCTCTCTTATCTATTACTGTCAATTTTGATTGGCATCTTCATCAACTTGATGAAAAGAATATCGTTCTTAATGGGGATCTTGAAGAGGAGGTATTTATAGACTTACCACCTCCATTGAGCTGAATTTAAAATTTTGAGTTGCGACAGAAGAAGAGGTAAAAGACAGAAAAATACCAGAGGTTTGTGATGAGACTCATATACCTATCTCACACACGTCCAAACATTTTTTTTGCTGTTTGTATGGTAAGTCAGTTTATGCATGCTCCAAGGTCAACCCACTTTGAAATAGTTTATGGAATCCTAATATACTTGAAAGGTACTCTAGGAAAGGGCATGTGGTTTAAGAAACATGGTCACCTATATGTTGAAGTATACACTGATGCTAATTGAGCAGGCAACATCACAAATAGAAGATTTACTTCTGTTATTGCTCTTTTGTTGAAGGGAATATAGCTACCTAGTGCAAAAACAAAGTGTGGTAGAGTTAAAGTAGTGTTTAAGGCGTAAGTCCATGGAATTTGTGGGGGTATATGGATAAATAGACTATTGGAAGAATTGAAATTCCCTCAGATGACGTTCATGCTTATTTACTATGACAACAAGCCTGTAATTTCCATTGTCCACTATCTTGTCTTTCGAGATAGAACAAATCATATCAAGGTTCATAAACACTTCATAAAGGAGAAAAATGATAAAAATGATAAAAATGATGTTGGAGTAATATATATTCTCTATCTTCCGTCAACAAATCAAATCGTTGATGTCTTAACTAAAAAAGACTACCAAAAATTACAATTCATCAAACTGAACGACAAGCTTGCTAAGAAAGTTATCTTCAAACCAACTTGAGGGGAGTCTTGATTATTTTCTTTCGTGTAAATTAGCAATTTGGTATTTATTGTATTATATTTTCTGAAATTTTATCTATTTGTAAGGAGTGTTTCCTCTATTTGTGAAACTTTATTCTTAAAGAAAATAAGAAAAAAATTGTAATTCCCTCTTGATATTTTGAGCAGACTCCAATCCAAAATAAAGTCTAATAGATAATTGCAGAAGATCTAGTCACTAAGGTCCAACCAAGGCATTAAACCTAATAATCTCCCACAACTCCCCACCGGTCTCTCACTCCCTCTAAAATTATATGATTACTCTCAATTCAAATCTCCAAACAACCGTGAAGAAACAAACTTGCCAAAGGATTTTGCTCCTCACTTAAAGGATGAAGAAGCAAAACCTTTTCCTTATGGGCCACAGACCCATTTATTAAAACATCACATACTTGAATGTTTTTCACAATATGATTATTTTCAAGCAAAAAAATATATATATGTAAATAAAATGTTTTCATTTACATTTAAGATGATATAATATGAACGAAGTGAAAGTACATGCAATTTCAATGATTGTAAAAGTAACTGAAGTTGATTACAATTTTCTACACATGCAATGCCTTCTAATAAATATTTAAAAGAAAATCCGAAACCAAAAAACTATTCAGTATATAATATGAAAATTCAGGATCCAATGTGTTAATAAATTACAAATACACGTTAAAAAAAACAAGAAAAATGAGTTTTCCGTACAAAATTTATTGCTCTTGAGTAAATTCTGGTTATGTTCATGTGCTATATCAAAAAAATAAATAGAAATTGTAAAAGAAATATAAAAACCTTGGTTTGAGTGTCCAACCAATTGTACGTGTGGGAGTATTTAGTAGCATATGCAAACAAATTAATAGAATTGAAGTGTTTAGGCTTTATAGGATACAACGAGCAGATGGTTAAGTCAAGAGGTAGAGAGTAGGCTTTAAAACAGAATCACATGAGTGCATTCTATAATGTAAAAGGAACACTCACTGATCCAGCATCCAATAGCTACGTCTCTGGAAATTGGGATTGTGCTCTCCATGTGCATAATAGCAATTTAACGCTTCAGCATTTCCAACCTAACCGTGCAGAATAATCACGACCAGACCAATCAGTAAGAAAACTTTGTTGATCTCAAAAGATCTAAAGCAGACAGATCAGTGGGTTGGGTAGTATAGCACTCGAGGTGATGGAAAATTTATATCACATAAGCCATTGAATAAGTTTTAGTTGCCTATAGCATGAAATCCAGTAAAGTTGATGTTGAACTAACCACATCCAAGGCTTATAATATTTTCCCCATACGACAACTCTAACCAGCTTGAAATTACAACTTAAAGTTTATTTTCTAGCGCTCAATTTCTTGGGCATCGCCATTGCAGCGTTTCATTAGTCCTGGAATCAAAACTATGTTACCATAGTATGTTCCATGCAGACATGCAGTCCTGGCCATCATTTCGTTTACTCTACTTATTTCAATGATTGCCAGATCTTATATTTTGCAGTTTGCATGCAAAGTTTTCAAAATTTTAATGCTAAAAACACTAACAAGTGTAGGCATTACAGCATATTCCACCCATACGCATAGGTAGTGGAGGGTTGAAGGGTATGTGCGTGTGTGCGATAGTTAGCTGACTCACATATCAAACATTTGGCTCAATTTTACATAAATATAACAAGCGAGTTAAATGCTCCCTTAATTTTTATGATTATTTTTCAGTTAGCACCATTGTTAGAAAACTCATTTAGGATGGCTTCTCCCCACCACACTACACCCGCCCTTTTTTTTTTTTTTTTGTCTCTTCTAAGCAAAATCTATCCTTTCGATTAAGGAGGGCAAACAAACTCAAAAACCATGCCGTGGTATATTATTGCAGCAGATGGAAAAGTTAATAGGAAAATGAGTTAAATGGAGTGGAAGCATGATACAAAACCTTAAGTCGTTCGTGTGCTTCTCCTACAGTTCTTCCGTCCCTTTTTTTCCTCCAGTTATGACCATCTCTACGGAAGAAACGGAGTACTCTCTTGTTAAAAAGAAACAAGGAACCACCTGTTGCAACTCTATTGTTCAATAATTATCCAAACGGTATAAAACATAATAGTGAATAAGGGTTACTTACTAGTTGGCTGTTTAGGGGCCTCCTCAGTCAGCTGATATTTCTCATGATTCTGTAAGATAAAGAGCACCTCAGGAGGCTTCAGCCAACGTGTTTGTGCTTCTCGATAAAGGTCACTAACATCATATCCTGAGACGATGATAAGAAAAGGCTTTCAAATTTCAGTTCAGTTCCCAAGTTAGCTTGAATGTAGTGCCAAAAATGTAAAGCCCGACACGAGTTCGGAGATCATGCTTGAGATGAATTTTCTAAGTTAACTGGGCTACATTAGTTGTGCAGACAACGTTTTCCTTCGTATTATGAATCTCATCAGACACATGCTCGATAAGAAGAAAGAAAACTTCTCTAATCTTCTGTAGTTATTTTGCGGATGATAGACATGTACTACGATCGAAGTACACGCAAGAAACTAAAGTCCAACGGATCAAAGTTTCCAAATGCTTAATTATTCTACGCAAGAAAAAATATATATATAAAAAAGAAGTAGGACTTAACGAAGCTGCTGGAAATATATTGCCTTAAATTAACATAAAGAGCAACACCGTTTCTTTCAAGTTTCTTAAAATCCTTTATTTTAATTCAAATACAAGCCCATTCCCAGTAGCTTAAGGGTTGATTTTAGATAAACACGTGACTTCATCAACAACTCACAGCCGCCTCTACACTGAATCAACACGAAACAGCTCAGGTTATGTTACTAGAACTGAAATATGATCTAGCTCTTCATCAAACGCGGACCAATCATCCCCAATAACCTTCCACCGTACAACGTTTACATTTGGCGGCAAACACTTCTGATACTAGTTAAAATCACATTCCGCTAAACTTCCTCAATCAATAAGCAGAAATTCACGTCGACATCAGGAAAAATATGAACTCCATTGAAAACCCAAAAAGAAAAAAAGGAAAAACTGCCAACTCCATTACTTACCGTCGTTCATCATGTACAGATCGCATCAGCTCTTTCAACGAGAAGAAATGAGAGAAAACATTTCAGATTCCTACCGAATTGCAGAGAAGAGCTTCAACTTGCCCTTTTGCAGCAGGAGCACGACTGTTCGGAGTTGTGAGACTGCAGGGGGGGGGGGGGGGGGG
>NW_019268534.1:45486-59786 GCF_002738365.1 Cucurbita moschata
GGGGGGGGGGGGGGGGGGGGGGGGGGGGGGGGGGGGGGGGGGGGGGGGGGGGGGGGGGGGGGGGGGGGGGGGGGGGGGGGGGGGGGGGGGGGGGGGGGGGGGGGGGGGGGGGGGGGGGGGGGGGGGAGAGAGAGAGAGAGAGAGAGAGAGAGATCAGAAATAAGATTTCGCCGGCGGGGTCAAAGCCGGATCACCGAGGAGCTGAAAATGGGAAATGGAGAATTGACTTCCACATTCAACAGATGGATCTTCCATGTGCCAGTCTTCCTGTGCACTTCGATTTCGCGTACACAAAAAAACGAAATGGACAGAAGCCTGCAATCGGAATTAGAAATTTGGAATTTTTTTTTACTCGAATCCTCTCATCCATTTTCTATTGATCTAAAAGAAATCTTCAAATTAGAGTTAAAATATAACTATAAAAATCAACTTGAAAATAACTAATTATTGTAGTTCAACCAAAGAAAACAAATATATTATGAATTTATTTTTTCGATATATATAATATATATATTAGTTATTTATCAAAGCCAGATAAATTATTAAATCCAAATCTATTAGCAATTATAAGACATTTTCTTATTAAATAATTTTTCTACGTTGAAAATAGAAATGAAAAGAGGAGAAAGTCGGTGAGTAGGGTATTTTCGTCATTTCGAAGAGAAATTGGGGCCGTTCGAGCATATGCAAATTGGCAGCAGATAGAGACGGCAAATGTCACAGCGCAGTGTGCTCGACCGATTAATTAATGAAAAATAAATAACAATAACATCTTCTCTTTTCCTGTTTTCCCTCTGGAAATAAACTCGTGGAAAAAGCCGGTTTTTTTAGCCGACAACAAATTCGTTTTTTCTTTTTTTTTTCTTTTTTCTTTTTAATCAGAATGCACGCAGAAATAATACGGGATCCACTTCATAGTACGACGGTTGTAATTTTAAATTATAATTTCTCTTTTTTTTTTCCCTATTTCTAAATATCTTAAGGAAGTTTTAACCTAATCGTTTAATAACTACGATTTTAATTTCTTTTTGGATTTTCAGTACTGTACTTGCTTAAAATGACTGAGGTCGATTTGAATTTGTCGGTAACAAAAAAAAAAGTAATTTTCAAAAAAATCATTTTTTAAAGCATTTCTCTTATATAAAAACCGTTTCAAATTTAAACACACTTTGATATATATTGTATTTAAACACTCTTTGATATATATTGTAGCAACTCTACACTGTTCAACAAGTCAACAAGTGTTCCCTTCCCATGGTCTTAATAATATTAGAAAACAATGAGATTTGAATATTAAATTACTGTTCTTTAGATCGAAATATGCAAACACATCTATTGAAACCTAAATTCATGATTGTTGTTGAACTCTACCTTCATTTCTAGACACGGTTGTATGCATAATAATTCTTACCCACATATATCCTGCACGTGGACTCACTAAGTATGTCCATTGATGCACCCCCAAGCTACTATGGTTATGCACACTCACACTGTCATAATCAATAGAAAGATAAGAAAGAATGTAAATATTGTTGTGAGTGTACACATCTATACAATACATAACTATAGAAGTAATCAATGATTACACAGGGTCACACATTTTAAATTATTAGTAAAGTGATATAATGTCAAGTAACATTTTTATACATTCAATGACTTCATAATACTTGATCAACATTTTAGTTCATGGTATCTTGTATAATATATACGTAATCATGTTCATGGTATCACATATAACATATAAAGCCAGGCTCGTGAACATATATCACTTACAACATACAAAATCATTCAAACCAATAATACTACCATGTGTTATTCAAGCATCAAATTACTCGGTTCAACTTTTTTGAATTCTTAGTCTCTGGTTATAGAAAGCAAGTACTTGAGAACCTAAAATACGAAGCAGGGCAAGGCAAGTTATTCTCAAATAAGCACATGGGATTCCCCAAAATGGGTCATCGGAGGAAAATGAATCAAAGGATCTCCACTGCTCCAAGCCTCCGCCCCATATTCCCCTTTCTTCCCACCAAAGTTTCCCTCTCTCTCTCTCTCTCTCTCTCTCTCTCTGTATATATATAAAGCTCTATTACTTGACGTAAATCAAACAGTTTCTGACGGAAGCAAAGAAAAAAACAAAGAAGAGTGATGGCTGATTGGGGGCCGGTTTTTGTAGCTGTGATTCTGTTTGTTTTGCTAACTCCAGGTCTGCTGTTTCAGCTTCCTGGCAACCGCAGGTGCTTGGAGTTCGGCAACTTTCACACCAGTGCTGCTGCTATCATCGTTCATTCAGTTCTCTACTTCGGTCTCATTTGCGTCTTCTTGCTTGCCATCAAGGTTCATCTCTATATTGGTTCCTAATTCTTCCCCGATGCAAACACTCCCCCCTCCAGGATCTCCTCTACATTGGTTCCTAAATCTTCCCCCCTGATGCGACATTTCTTGTTTGTTTCTAATTCTCTAATGTGATGTTATTTGAGTTCTTCGTTTTCTTTTCCGTCGATGTCCTACAGTTTTCCATGTGTGTGAGCCAAATATCGATCTTGGTGTAACATATAGGTGATTTTATCAATTCAAAGCTACGATGATCTTGAGACTGTGTTGGCAAGGATTTTTTTTTTTTTTCCTTTTTTCCTCCCTTTTTTTTTTTTTATTGCCCAACAGGCATTTCAAACCGTGGCAGTTACATACGATCAAAAGGCTAGAAAACAATGGAAGAAATGAACTGAAACAGTCTCAAAAGTAGGAAGATTCTAACACAACGTTACTCCCACAACTTCAAAAACAACAAACTGTGGTCAATAATTCAAACCTCGTCTTGCCTAAATATTTCTAGAGGCAGCACCATTCACATTAACGAGGGCATCTTTACTCATATTCTCCTGTAAGTCCCGCGTGCTCCATCCTAAATAATTTAACCTTCTGGTTGAACCAAAGCCACTTCATATTTACATTTGTTCCCAAGCTGCAGCAACAATAATAACAAATAAACAAAGTTAATAAACAAGAGCATGCCACAAAATGATCAAATTTATCGGTACTGCAAAAAATTGCTTAAAACTTGAAACAATAGTTATATGCTGCAACCTCTATTCAAAAGTAGGCTTCCGACACAGAGCAGATACATAAAATTCAGTTGGCGCTACGAGCAAACCCAACCTAATCCCTCCAAACTCCAAATAACAGAGATGAATACCAATTATAAGAATTCAAGTACCAGAAATCCAAAAAATTCAAGTACAAGAAGTCCTACAAATTCAAGCATGCTGAACGTGTATGTACACAAAACACCCAAATTCAAAAAAAAAAAATAATAATAATAATAATTAAGCATTCTCATACTTGGCGTCTACATGGAATTTGAATGCATCGATGGAAGTATGAGAAAATAATTACCAAGATATCATATAGGCAATACAGCATTAATATTCTTGCATTTGATAAAGTACTAGCCTAGCTAAAATTTCCTTTAAATTCTTCCTGTAATATGGCAAATGACTCGTTCACTAGTTATTGTACAAGGTAGTAACGAATCTGGCACAACCAGAAACAGAAGCCTAAGAAAATTCAGATTTATACATGTGTGCGTATTGATATAGCCAACCTTCGTTAACAAAATTCAAACTACAAAATCAAGAGAGCAAACATTAAAAGACAAGAAAATTCTGACGTTACTGAACAAGATATAGCCAGATATTCCTCTTCTACTCTCTTTTTTCTAATATTGGGGGTATCTAAATCCACTCCTTGCATTTACACTCACGGCCCACCTCATTAATTCACGTGTAGCTACAATAGACATCAAGGCTTATCATATGTTATAACCCACAGATCGAAGTCGCTATCCCCATCCTAACCATTACAACACCGACTTACCAAATCTCACAATCCTTTGAAAATTTTGACACATACACAAACATGTGTTTATATTGACTATAATAACAACTTCCATAGAGAAAATTCAGGTAACAAAGCATACAAAACGAAGTAAACATCAATTATTGACAAGATACTTCGCAAGGCAATGGGCAAATAGATACGAATTTTGCATAAGAAAAGGCAGAAGCCTTGAGAAAATTCAGACATGCAGATAATATGCATATATTAGTGAAATCAAACTTCAAGCAACAAGATTCAGATAAGGAAATGAAGCAAAAACCAAATCTAATAAACACAAGGAAACAGAGGCAGAAAAGAAACTCGCCATGAAAATCTTTCCGGGGTGTTGGAGCTGTGAAACAACAAAGTATAGAGCGTCCCAACATAGAGACGCTAGAAACGATCCCAACCATGTAGAAAATCATAACGAAAACGAGAATCCAGGGCATCAACATGAAGCCAAGGAAGAAGGTAACCGATCCACAGAGCATCAAAGCCAGCGAAATCCCCAAAAGCAGCGCCGCGAATCCAGTCGGTGACATCTGGGACGAAGGAAAAGTTATCGAGGAAGACGAAATAGCGGAAGATAATTCCAGCACATGATCTGCAAATGGCACCGGCGGGGGCGGCGATCGGAGAATTTTCAAAAGCAGAGACGAAATCTCATGCAAAAATCCAGATCGGGGATCTTGTTGAGGCCTACTCATCGTCATCCTCTGCTCAGAAGCAACCACAAAGACCCCAGCAAAGATCGCAACAAACAATCTACGGAGGTCGTCGCTAGAACCGAGGCGAATGGATAATCGTAAATGATGATGAGGGTCGGCCAACCAACGAACGACCAGAAGGGATGAATGGGGGGAAATGGCAGAGAGTTTGGTGAGATGTGGATAAGTGTGAAGAGTGTGTGTGGAGAGAGTTGGATTACCGAGAAGAATGAATAGTAAAATGACAGAGAAGTCGGCTGTGAAACGGTGTGGCGAAGGGAGTCGGAGTTCGAGTTGAATGGAATATGGATTTTTCTGTGGATTAAAGTCTTTTTGAATGGAGACAAAGGGAAGATAAAACAGAGAGAAAACTTATCCCCAACGAGAGAATCCAGGAAGGCGGGAGAGTAGGTGGTCATGCGGGATCCAGAAACGTCCGACACTTGTTACAAATTTATTATTGAGGTACGTGAGAGTCAAATGTGACTACCCTACTCATATTTTGTCATTACTAATTGGCACTGTCTGTGAACAAGAAAAAGGGTTATGCTTGAGACTTGCACATCCAATTCTCAGCCCAACATCGACTTCCATGAAGATGATTTTGAGTAAGACCATCATGTTGGAAATGAATGTAGCAAACTCGAGAGCCAATTTATGATTTTTGAAAGTCGAGTATTGGAGAGGAATAAATAATCAGAAGAGATGGAAAAAAGAAAGAGGCCTTAAAATTGATAGGTTAAAATAGACCTTTTTATGGAAAGGAGAAGGCATCTGTCAGAGAAAAAGCTGAGCGTTTGTCTTACTTAAAACAGAAAATTGAGTCTCGCGCAAAAAGAAATTCGGAATGCGTTTTTGGCGTTTGCGCTTCTCATATTCATTTCGGTTTCTCTGCGTCTCTCTCCTCCGCTTTGGCATCCTTCTATTGGTCGCCCAAATCGTCTCGCCCTTGCGGTTGCGGTGCTTTTTGTTTTACTCAATGCCTCCTCCATTGGCCGTCGCGCAAAAACAACTCAGCAGATCATGCATCAGATCAATCTTTCGGTGAGGCGATCTCGCTCTCAAAACTCTATATCTACCGCTCAGATTATGAATTCTGATGCCTTGCGGTTCGGGTTCGATTGATCGATCGATGGCGGTGAATTCGAAGGCTGTGCTTCGCTCGATCTGTAAAAATATAAAAATATTAGTACGATGAGCTAGATCGGTGGAAGGACGGTAAACTGCTCCTTCTGCTGCATGCGATCTGATTTTCGTTGGAGAGCATGGTATCTCGATGATCCAGGTAATGATTGATGATTAGTTTGATTATATATATATTGCTACTGTTTTTTGTGATTCCACTTTGTCGACTCGTTAATAATAAACTTGCTTTCTCGATTACCTTGAGATCTGATGGTTTAAATCTTGGCGTTTCGCCGGGCTGGTGACATGCGTCGCCGCCGGCATCTGAACGGTAAAACAGTAGTAAAGATAATCTTGAGAAAATCGAAACAGAAGAGTGGATTGTGACCAAAAAAATGTGGTCCAACCGGTAAATCTGAATTAGACTATAATTAGATCACAATCCACTCTTCAAAACGACCTTTGGATTGTGACCAAAAAAATGTGGTTCAACTGGTAAATCTGAATTAGACTATAATTAGAAAATAATGACAATGACAATAATAATAATAATAATAATAAAGGAAAGAAAAAGAAATTGAAGTAGAAAACCAGAAAGAAATAAAAGTGACCAACAGGTAGCACGACTAAGTCTTTGCACAATTTCTATATCTAATAATTGTTAAATTTTGGAAACAAATAACTGCATTTTTAGAAGAAATCAAATAATTACTTGTTAATGGACTTAATTTCTGTCAACTTCGAATTAAATAAATTGTCGATTAACGAATTTTATTTATAAATAATCTATATAAACATCGTGGACTAAAGAGCTCCATGTCAGGTTAAATTATATTTTTCCCCCTCAATTGCGGAGTTTTATTTCCATTAAATTTTCTCTCTTAAATCCTCATTTGAATTAAATATGATTTTATTTATTGGTCTCGTTAGACTTAATCAACCTATAACTCACATTCTCACTAAGCTCTCTTATGTTTTTTAATCCTCACCCACACGCAACTCCCTATCTCTGCCATTACTCTCTCTCGAACGTCACCCTCTAGAAACACCCTCTTCCGACGCCCGACTGCAGCGACTCTCACGCCGGTCGTCGTCAGTATGTCCCTCTCGCACAACATGTATATCTCTCTCTTTTCGGGTTCCTTCTCCCTCCGATGCTTGTTTTTGCTCCACCACACAACACCCCAGTACTGCCGTCTCCCCTAGACAACCGCCAGACTCTGATAGTCGCTGCCGATTCTGCACTGGGGGCAAAACTTACATTGTGTTCTTGATTTCAAGTTCTTTTTTTTTTTTTTTTTTAATCTACCTTGACTTCTAATTTCTCTTTGGTATGATCTAAACGGTTCTCAATCAACACCTACTTGTCCAATCTCTTCTGTCTAGTTTTAGATTAGTTTTAGGGTTGAGTTCATTTGGTTTCGAGAACCAAGATTGGTTAAGAATCACTTGGGTAACTTTCTTATCTATTTTTTATAATTTTCAATTGCTAGTTAAGTGTTTAACCCTTTGTATTAATCTAAATATTGTTCGAAAGAGGGATAGCGAAAGAGATAGGAATGGATAGGAATAGATGAAAGCTACGTGCTTTATTATTGTCTACTGACTGCTTTATTATTGTCTACTGACTCAATACCTAAAGGCTTACACAATTTCAGTATTTATAGCTTATACACTGGATCAAAAATAGTAAATCATCGGAATCTAGAAAGAATTTAAATCTATTAACAATCTCCTAAAAATCTCATAGTTTGAATATTTGAATCATATCTCTACTAAATCATATCTTCATTTTGAATCATATCTCAACACTCCCCCATGATTCAAAGTTGTAGAAGTAAGTATAGAGCTTTTCTTCTGACAAGGCCTTCGTAAGTATGTCTGCTTTAACCCGTACAATGTCTGTCTCAGCTTGTATACCTTTGTTTCTTTGTCTTCCTTTATGAATCCCTCTGGCGGTCTTACATAAACCTCTTCTTGTAAATCTCCATAAAACTTTTCGTTTGGTAGGTCATCCATATCCCATGTTTCATCTTTCTTAAAAGACTGCATCTCTACTGTCATGGCTTTCTTCCCGTCTTCTTTTTCAGTTGCTTCTTCATAATTCATAGGGTCTGAAACAGTAAGAGCAAATTGACATGATGCATATATGTCAGCTAAAGATTTATATTTCCTTGGAGGTGTCTCATCTGAAAGTTCTTCAAGAGAGGAATTGATGTTCAGTGATTCTGAAGATGATGAATTTGACACACTTTGTGTTGCAGTGGATGCACTGGGAGATGCACTGGAGTTGACCCTTGTCTCTTCATTTGGGGAAACTTCAACGGTAATCTTTTGCTCTTTACTCCAATCCCAACTCATGTTTTCATTAAATATTACATCCCTTCTAACTAAAATCTTTTCACTAACGGGGTTGTATAGTTTATATGCCTTTGATTGAGTACAATAGCCAATGAAAATGTATTTTTCAGATTTTTCATCAAGCTTTTGACGAGTTTGAGGATGTTTCAAAGCATAAGCAACACAACCAAAGATTCGTAAATGACTTACAGATGGTTTCCTTCCATGCCATGCTTCATAAGGAGTTCGATTCATAACCGCCTTTGTTGGTGAGATGTTTAATAGATAAACAGATGTTGCTACGGCTTCGGCCCAAAATTGGTTTGGAAGTCTCCTTGCTTGTAACATACTTCTTGCCATCTCCACAATAGTTCGATTTTTTCGTTCAGCGATTCCATTCTGTTCTGGAGTGTAGGGAGCTGTTAATTCCCTTTGGATGCCCTCTTCTTCACAAAAGAGATTGAAATCTTTAGATATGAACTCGCCACCTCTGTCTGTGCGAAGAACTTTAATGTGACAGCCACTTTGGTTCTCTACCATAGCTTTAAAAATCTGGAACTTCTGAAAAGTTTCTGACTTATGTTGTAGGAAGTAAACCCAGCTCATGCGATATAGTCATCAACGAATAGTAAAAAGTATATACTTCCACCCAAGGACTTCGTTTGCATTGGCCCACATAAATTAGCATGAATTAGTTCTAGATAATGTGAAGCTCTTTTAGCTTTTCGAACAGGAAAGGACTTCCTAGTCTGCTTGCCATAAATGCATCCTTCACATAAATGTTGAGTCAATTTTTGGTAATCCGAAAACCATACCTTTATCCCTGAGTATTTTCAGGCCGTTCATATGAAGATGTTCATATCTGAGATGCCATAATGTTGAATCATCTTTAATGCTAGCAGTAAGAGCAAAATCCTCCATGTTAGAAATATCAAGTGGAAACATCTTATTTGAAGTCATGGCAATTTGAACTTTATGACCTGATTTCTTATCTGTGATGACACATGTGTTATCATCAAATAGAACTGAGTGTCCTCTGGTCATTAATTGTCCAACACTCAATAAATTGTACCCTAAATCAGGTACAAATTGAACATTATCTAATTGTTTTATCTTACCGTGACTGGTTTCGACTTTCACTGTACCTTTTCCTTCAACTTGCATCTCTTTTGTATTTCCAAGTTGCACCTTAATCTTTTGCGTCTCATCAAGCTCTTTGAATAAGGATTTGGTGCCTGTCATATGGTTCGAGCATCCGCTATCAACAAACCATAAGTTACCTTCTTTTGGATTCGTATCCATGCATGCCACAAACAACTTTTCTTCTTCTTCTTCATTCTCTGCTCATTCGTTGATTTTTATACCAACAATCAGATTTTGTGTGACCATACCTTCTACAATGGTAACATTGTATGACATTCCTTTATTCATTGAATTGTCTCTGTCCATCACTTCTCCACCTGTTATCACGACTACCATGGAAGTTGCGAAATCCTCCTCGTCCACGACTTCTACCTGCTAAATGAATATTTTCTCTTTCATTATTGGTTGTCTCCTTCGCTTGTAGTGCCTTTTCTTCGTTCCTTTCTGATGCTCTATTGATTCTTGCCTCATGAGCCTGAAGCGAGCCCATCAGTTCATCAACGGAGAGTATGGATAGATCCTTAGCTTCTTCTGTGGCGGCCACCACATGGTCAAACTTTGGAGTCAAGCTTCTCAACACCTTTGCAACAATTGTTTCGTTTGAAATTTTCTCTCCATAGGTACGCATCTGACTGACTATTGCCATTGATCTTGACAAAAAATCAGCAATTGATTCGCCATTCGTCATGAGTAGAGTTTCAAAATCACGTCTTAGAGATTGCAATTTCACTATCATGACCTTTGAAATCTCCTAAAAACTCCTTCCGTAGAATTGACCATGCCTGCTTTGATGTGGTTGCTGCTGCAATTCGTGAAAATATAGTCTCATGAACTGCTTGCTGAATAATGAATAGAGCCTTGGCATCGTTTTTCTTGGTTTCTCTTAGTCTCTCCTTTTCTTCTATTGCGGGTTCTAATACATCAGCAAACCCATGCTCCACCAAGTCCCATAGCTCCTGCGATCTGAGCAAGGTCTTCATCTTGATGCTCCACCACTCGTATTTCTCACCATTAAATATTGGTAACAACGGTGCAGAGGAAGAAAAACCAGCTACTGCCATTTTTTGTTTTGTGAAAGAAAATAATCACTCGCCCTCGTGTTGAACGAACTTGGCTCTGATACCAAAATTGTTGGAAAGAGGGATAGTGAAAGAGATAGGAATGGATAGGAATAAATGAAAGCTACAGTGCTTTATTATTGTCTACGGACTCAATCCCTAGAGGCTTACACAATTCCAGTATTTATAGCTTATACACTGGACCAAAAATAGTAAATCATCGAAATCTCAAAAGAATTTAAATCTACTAACAATCTCCTAAAAATCTCATAGTTTGAATATTTGAATCATATCTCTACTACTCTGAATCATATCTTCATTTTGAATCATATCTCAACAAATATTTGGGTGAGAATCGCTTAGGCGGGGCAAGGATCATTATAAGGATCATTATAGATAAATTAATTGTTGAAATTTCATTCTAAGCTAAGTAACTCTCCTCATGGATGGTCTTAGGCTGGGTTGGATACATGTGAATTGTATTATGTGTTAAAGTGATGCATTGTATATAATGAAACAAATATGATATAAATACATCTATTGGTACGTATAAAAGAAAAGTCGATTATAAGACCATATGCATGAATGTGAGTGCTATGTATTATCATGATAAATATTGTGAAAATTACCCATTCATTGTCATGACTACGAGACACTATGGCAGATTAAACTCAACTCTACTTGCAAGTGTCAATCCTCCTTCATTTAAGGTAAAATCTTCTAAGATTTCCGCTTATACACTAAGAATTGGTTTGATTTAGAAACTGGGTTGATAGTCTACATTAACCAGGGAAAAATAAAAAACTTGACCGAAATGATTTAGGTCATATATGTTCTTGTTGCATATCCATGTATGCAAGTTTTGACCCATTGAAGGAATTTCAGTCTTTAAATATGGAACCTTTTTGGGAAAAAAGAAGAAGAAGAAAGAAATAAAGAAAGAAAAGCAACAATAGACTAAGGAGTGATGGGTTGATTGTTGGTTGTATCATGGGTCGATGTCAGCATGACTTGCCTCCATTTTAATTTATGTTTTTATGTTTTAATAGTTTTATTTGAGAAGTTATGTTACGAGGTGGTTTGAACTGGACCAAAGATGTATTGTGTTTCAATTTTCTCTTTAATATATGTTTTAATCTCAAATAAACTATTTGCGTCCATATGCTTGTGAATTTTAAGATGAGGACAAATCCTTCCAATTTCTAGGGTTGGGCATAAACTAGAAGAGAAATTCGAAAAACTTGACCAAAAAAAAAATTGATGTTCCAACATTGTCCAACTGGATCGGGGCCTTCGTTAAGGAAAGGAATTCAAGTACGGCTGATTTTAGACGCAATTTCTTGTAAAATGAGGAGTCAATTATAGCCCAAGCATGAATCAAAGAGGCGCCCCTCTTTGCTTAGGGTATTCTCAAGGCTAACCTCTAGGCCTACAACTAGAGGGTATTTTCGACATTCCAAATATGCCAAAGTCTGCAATTATTAGTCCGAGTAACTCAATCTTTTGGGTCTTTTCATATCGTGTGAACTTCAACTGCTATTATACATGTAGAACTGTATGTTGCAAGGAAGAGATCTCTTAAAAGAAAGCAACCTTCAAATGTACGATTCTGCAAAGGAGGAAGTTCTTTACGGAAATCCAAATAATATAAAGGAAGCTTGAGAATAATTTCACAAAATCAGACAGACTCCCAAATGCGCCACTAAACCTAATACTGAAAGCCTTATAAACCTGACCTATAAAGTGTTGACTTTCTGTCACGTATGTCGGAGTAGGTGGTGCTCAGTAGCTAATGTAATTTACAGTTTTGAATTTTCTGCCAAAATAAATGCTTTTTTTTTACTTCTAATCACTCATATGGGTATTTGTGTAAGGAGGGTGTGTACCGTGTGTGTGTGCGCGTGTGTGAGTGTGTTTTTTTTTTTAAATTTAACAAAAAATTAAACTTTATTGAGAAATATGAAAGAATAGCATAAAAAACTGCCAAAATTCTAACAGAAAAAGGCTTCAATATAAAAGAATAAGGCCTAATTGATAATTACAACTACTTCAGTCATTTAAGCTCAAACCACGGTGTCAAAACCTGGAGACCTTCCACACATACTCGCCTCATCTAAAAACTACTTTTCCGTAAGGTCAAATCCCCTAAACACCAGCCAGAGTTGATGGACATTTCCAAGAGAGGGGAAAATAGCATGTGGCCTATAAATTTGATGATGGAGTGCATAGACGGGCTATCTGTGAACCACATCATAATAACTTACGTTTAGATGTCTAAAAGAGAGTCGAGGAGTTTCCTTCACTATATTTTATCTTATGTAAAAGCAGAAATTATCTTTTTAGATTGCTTCAGAGAGGAAGCTCTTAACTCTCTAATTCAGCCTTCGAAGCCAAAGAATTTCATAATTTATTTTCAAGATCCAAAGAAACCAATCTTATGTATACGGGTAAAATGTGTTTTAAGTTTCAAAATATTAACCAATATCATTACTCATAACGAAATATAACAATGAGGCAAAAGGAAATACTACCAATTTAGCCTCTTTCAATTCACTCTTTGATTTAAAATTACGGTACTTGACCAATAGCTTTGACAATCTTCTACATCCTGAACTTTAGGGTACACAGATAGGGTTAATTTGATCACAAAATTAACCTAGCTCCAAAAAGTTGAACTAACTTCCATTCACCGTCTAACTTTCCAACCCTATGATACAGAAATAGAAATAAATTTATAATCTCAGTTCCAAGTCCATTATATCGGCATCTTAATAGCTCTTTGATTACTTAGACTATTCAAGATAATTTTAGCTTTGTGTATATATATACTAAACGTATTCAAAATAAATGATCTAGTCTTTTAAAAAAAGAGTTCCCAGCTCTAAACAAAAAGAGAACCAAATCCTCATCATTGCTTCCTAACAAAGACTACTCTTGGCTACCTAAAAAGAAAGAAAGAAGAAGAAAGCAGGGATACATTTACAAAACATGGAGAAAACACTAGATTAGGAATGGCTTAAAAACCCGTGACTTGAATGTGACCTTTCCAACACAAGGATACATCTTTCAATTTAGTTCTTTAAAACTGGATATGATTATTTTTATTCATTTCAACGATTTCTATGTACACAATTGGATTTTAATTTATGATGAAATAATGACACGCAATATTTCAAGAGGTTAAAGAAGCTAGTTATATAATGTCCTAATATTTTGAAGCCGACTTACCATTAAAAAAATTGAACTCTAATAAAAACAAAATCTAAGGTAACAATGCACTTAAAGCAAGATAAAATTTTGTTATTTTTTTACGAAGGCGAATGAATAAATAAATAAAAGATCAAAAGCTTCAATCATTGTTCTAGACATACTCAAAAGTGTACAAAGCATTTGACACGGTGCATTTATAAAGTGTTTCATATATGCTTTACATATGTGAAGTAAGTATCAAAGTATTCAATGTATATTCAAAACGAACACATCTAAAATGAAAGGTCCAAACTTCCTAGCCAAACTAGCAACTATCAGGTAGAGTGTTTCTAGATCGGATCGGATCAATTTAAAGGAATGTTTTAGACTAACACAAAAGTTATTCCAACTCCATCCATAAGTTTCAAAAGTTTTAGATTGTTGAATTCGGTGAACCCTCCTAATTTCATCAAGTCAGGGGCAGAGTAAATGGATTGCATGTAAGAAGTTGCTGGTTAGAGGGAGAGAGAGAGAACTACGAAGGAACCAAGAAAAGATAAACAACGAGGGCCTGCTTCATCATTGAATGCCCATGTCGGTTGACACCAAAACCGAATGAAGGGAATCATTTGTCGGATAACCTAATATTTTGTTGAAAGGGAAAATAAAAAGAATTGATTCAAATGCAATACACATCAATTGGGTGAAGTTGCCGGAAATGTGCTTTTTCAAAGTAATGCTTTTTCAAAAAAAAAAAAAAAAAAGAAATACTTGGATTATTATTTTTATTGGTATCTTTATTAATGCATTTTCCCAAACGAAGAAATACTACAAAAAAAAAAAAAAAAAAAAAAAAAAAAAA
>NW_019268534.1:60346-66044 GCF_002738365.1 Cucurbita moschata
TTTTTTTTTTTTTTTTTTTTTTAAGATGAAATTTATGCTTTTTTAGTAACTAATCTTTGGATATTTTTTCAGTTTAAATTTATCTTTTAGGTCTGAATACTTGTAATTTAGTTTCTTGTCGTGAGTAAATATTCAAACTACTTCATGGTACGAGTGAATTAACCAAAAATTATAAAAGATAAAAAATAAAAAATAAAAAAAATCATGTATGAGATGAAAACTCAAGATTGCTACAAATGTCTTAGCTTTTTTCTCTTGCATAACTCTTTTTCCTCTCATAATTTTTCATTCATGCACCATGTACAAAGTCATATAGGCTTAGCATAAATCGATTTTATCATTTACAACGGAATAATTAAATTAAGAAGTGTTAAAATATAAGGTCTATTTCATTTTTTATTTTCTATTTTAAAAAACTGTAGTTATTTCCTCACAATTTATTTATCTTACTTCTTCTAAAGAAACAATTAGTTTCATAGTCAAATTATAAAAACAAAAACTTCTGTTCTTTCAGTTTCAAAATTGATTTGGATATTGAAAACATTTGTAAAAATGTGTTGGGTTACAAAGAACCTTATAAATGAAAATAGTTATCAATCTAATATACTCAATACATTTAGTATTTTCAGAATAACTAACATTGAAAACTGCTAGTTCACCAATGACACGTAAATTCAGCATAAACCAATTCTATCAATAACTAAACGCAGGGATTAAACTGAAAAGTGTTAATATAAGATATTAATTGAAATGCCAAATTTGACAACGGTATAATTTCGAAGTCCTCAGTAATAAAAAAAAATCCACAAAAATATGTATTGTTTCTGTGTTTCTTCTCTCTCACACTTAACCAATAAGTTAATCAATCCCAACTGCTGAAAACTATTTTAGAAACAAAATCGTGAATCTAAAACTGAAATAATTTTCCTTTTCAAACTTGGTTACCAAATAGCCTCGTATATATTTCGGGTCAAAACACAGAATAGTAACTCCATGATCATATTAAACTAATTTAATGTAAAATATAAATAATTTGGTTGTTCAATAACTATTTAATTTTTTTGTTCTTGAAATTTTTAAAATTAATTAAAAAAAATAAGATTGGGCAAATAATTCCAATATTTACTTAAAAACAATGAAAATCATGATTGAAAAATAGTAAGAAATCAAGCTCTATCCTTTAAAAACTAAAAACGATATACAAGGAATTAGTAACAAATTCGGAGACCTATATAGCAATATTTCGTAATGATCGTTAATTTAAAAAAACGTGGATGTCAAGTTGTCGACAGACTATTAAGAAAACCATGATAATCACAAAAAGAAAAAAGAAAAAAAAATTATAAAGGTTACTTGAAATTGATAATACACCATTCACAATTGATTAAATATGCTATATAGAAAACATCAATTTTTTATTTTTATGAAAAAATAAACATAATCTCTATTAAGTTGGACTACCTATGTTGCAGTAATTTAAAGTACATTATATATTTAAAGCCACACTTAAATTTCCAAGTCTCAGAATATTTAATCCAGGAAAAAATGCAATGAAAACTTCTTGTCATTATTCTAAGTTATTTGTTTTTTTGTTTTTTTGTTTTTTTTTTTTGTCTTATTTTCTCATCTGTAATCCTCATCCTAGTTTGATGTTGACATCTAAAAGATAATACTAAAACGGATTTAGAATTTTGACTAAATTATTCAGTGATAAAAGGATAATATAATAATATTAAGACTGACGAAATCATTTAAAAGTATATATGTATATGTTAAAAAAAAAGCTATTGAGTGGCATGTTTGTAGTTATATGGCTTTAAAATATTTCTTTTATGTACAGAATTAAAAGTTTATGCAATCAAATATGCTGCAGACAGCACGTAAATCCTGAGACGAAACCAGGGACAGACGAGAGAAACATTCAGGAAGAAATCAGAGAGCGACACAGCGTCGGAAAACTAAGTTTCAATAATTATCCGAGAAAATCTCTCAAAGATCAAACAGGCCTGCTTTTCTTGGCCGATATCAGGAAGGAAATAATCGGGAGAAAGAATCCAGGGACGATGGGATTAGAAAAGAAAGATTCGAGGAGAAATCAGATCGAACAAAGCACCGGAACACTAAACCCCAT
Organism: Cucurbita moschata; assembly: GCF_002738365.1. Taxonomy (NCBI): domain Eukaryota; kingdom Viridiplantae; phylum Streptophyta; class Magnoliopsida; order Cucurbitales; family Cucurbitaceae; genus Cucurbita; species Cucurbita moschata. The sequence goes on from NW_019268534.1 coordinate 62,478, forward strand.
CGATTTTCCTAAGAGGTTCTCTTTCAGAAAAATCAAACAGAAAAACGAAGAATTGCATTTTCTTCGTCGATATGACAGAAAGCAGAGTTCACGAAGAAAACGCGCTAAGACTATCACAGATTTTCCGATGGCATAAATCACTTCAAATAGCAAGCATAAAGAAAACAAAAGGCAATAGTTCAAATTCGTTCAAAAGGCATTCAGCAACAGCTTGCACTACCATAATCGATATGAACAAACAAAATCGGAGAAAAACGAGAAAAACAACGAAGATCAAAAGCGTACCTGTTTCCGCTGCAAAACTCATAGAGGCGGCCGCGGTTGGTGAAGATGACAAGTCCGACTTCAACGTCGCACAGAACAGAGAGCTCTCGGGCCTTCTTTATCAATCCAGCTCTTCTCTTGCAGAAAGTCACATGGCGATTACACATATCTTCGATTCGCTTCACCTCGATCTTCTTCCGTCCCATTTCTCTGGTGTCTCCACAGTCAACCCTAGTTCCTCTTTCTCTTCTCTTCACCCTCCTTTTATCTTCATCCAAACGAATCACAAAACTTAGGCCCGCCTTTTTTGGTCTGTTTTCTTTTTCTTTTCTTTTTTCCTTTTTACCTTCGCTTCGAGCACCTCACTGTAGAGACTAATAACAGCAAGGGAGGGAGGGGGGAATAAAAAGAAAAAGAAAAAGAAAATATAAAAGAGGAGCGTTTTGGTGCTGACACGTGTCGAGCTTTGGTGAAGTGTGTCAGAGTAGTTGTGGCTGCGAAGCCCTCACGCATTGTGCGCCTTTTTTAAAATTAAATAAATAAAAAATAAATAGTATATTGTACGACTCAATTTATACCGCATATTTTGGAGGCGTTTTGTTGTAGTTTTTTTTAATCCTTTTTACTTTTGGGTGAAAATTGAAGTGCCAAAAAATGGAAAGTCGTAAGCCCAAGGACCCGTCCGTGGCTTCTTTTTCTAGTTTACGTGTCACTTCGTGCGGGGAGCAACACCCAAGACGGAAGAGATGGTAATTACATTTGGTATAATAAAATCAACTCTTTTGGTACTTTATGTGTAAATATATATGTATATGTTAAATTATATAATATAGCTTTCATTAATACCTTTAAGCTATTAAAAAAAAAAAAATTAAAATTACACTCTCACCTACTTCTACTTCTACTTCTTCTCTCTTCTTTGTTTTATTCTATATCCTAACACTTGCATTGCTTCTTTCTATCTCTCTCTCTTTTCTTTGTATGTGTTCATCCCTCTTTATATTTGTGTCATCCGATCCTCCCTTCTTATTAATTCTACCAACACCTAATTCTTATACATGCTAATTAATTCAAAGTTTATCTACATTTGTGTCATCAGATTCATAAACTCACGGTCTTAATACAATATAACTGTTACAACTTAATCTAATCAATTAAATAAATAAACACTAAGAAGAGGATAACACACGAGTTTTTGTCGGTGGAAAAAACCTAAACTAGGTTCCTTGGCTGGGTCGTGGGCCGAACAGATCTAGACTAGGTTCGTAGGCTTCTGGGTTATGGGCTACTTAGGTGTTGGGCTGGGCGGTGTGTACTTGGGCAGAAGATTTTGGTTGCGTTGGATCGAAGTCTAGGTCGGCTGAATCTAACGACTGCGCCAACCAAAACGGACCCAATGCTTGACCTCTTCTTCAACGTATCTTTTTTTTCGGACACGCCAGCGTTCACATAATAATATAGTAATATTGATAATATAATAATATAATCACAGAACTTGATTGGGTTTGTGACCTGCATGGAAATTGCTTTAACAACTTATCTTCCTACAAACTCAAATAGTTACAAAAACTCAAATAGTTACCAAGTATTTTTGTAGTCGTCATATATTGTCTTTCTTTTCACCTGTTGATTCACTCGTCAAGGTGGAGAGGGTTCAGTAGCTGCACAATTATAGGGGAGTATTGTCTTAGAGTGTCACCCCTTTGTATATTTTGGGGTTGTTTGATGGTTTTGTTTCTGCATTTTGTCCCCAATTTTGTAATAAATTTTTAAATATATATTTTTTTCATCCTTTAAATATTGTGTTGCTTGCTTTTAAATCTTACCTACCATACTATACCATGGTGGAGGGCTAGTTCTTAAAAATTGATATTAAACACATACCTTAGATTTAAAAATGTCAACGTCTCCCTAACAATGTGTTTGTAATAATTTGTGTTTGAGTAAGAGAAGATTAGATACCAAGTGAGGCAATATCTCACTTTTAAGTAAGTATTCAATTGTAATATTTTCTTTAAAATGCATGCTACACAAACTAAATCTGTTATTGGAACTGAACTAGAAATAGAAATAGAAATAGAAATAGAAATAGAAATAGAAATAGAAATAGAAATAGAAAGAGAAAGATTTTAGCATGTGAGAATCAAAATACACACAAACTTACAACTTTATGACAAACAAGAAAACAATGAAATTACATTCGAAAAGCAGTCTTGGAGGTGTAAGAGAAAGAAATGTGGCATAACATACACACAATTGGCTTACAAAGACTAAAGTGCAGAGTTTATATTAATTAGATATATAAGTTTCAAGCAGTGAAAAATGTTTTTTTTCCCCTTTTTTTTCAATAATATTTTGAATGGAAGAACTCCCATCTTTTTGTTTCTCAAGGCAACCACCCTGGGAGGAAATTATTCATGCTTGGCCCAGCGGTGACCACTGTTAGCGGATCTGGGTGATACCTGCAAACCAAATTAAGCATTTTATATATCAATTTAATGATTCTTGCCCTTGTGCTTTGCAGCTTAATCTTTCAAATCTTGAATCTCATGAAACTAATTAGTGTTAGAAATTGAAATATAGAGTACATAAGCTTAAGTTTAGAGTTGTGAAACACAAAGTAGAAGAAACACAAAGTAGAAGAAACACAAAGTAGAAGAAACACAAAGTAGAAGAAACAAGAGTATTGTACATAAATATGTGATGTAGGTAGGAAGGAAATGTTGAGTTCTCAAACATACATAGTTGAGTTAATAAATAAAAAGAATGGAAAAGGAAATATAGGATGAAAGATTGTGGACAGAATAGAAGAATATTTACCCAATTTGTAAGGTGGGTTCGGCATCTAAAAGATGGAAGAAGGCATCGGGTGGAGGGTGAGCTTGGTGTCTTCCATACATCATATCATCACCACTTTGGTTCAATTGGAGAGCATTTACTTGATACCCTTCTACTAACTGCAATCCAAAACTTAAACACCAATTACAAAATCCCCAACATTTTCCTTTTTTTTTTCTTTTTCTTTTTAATTTAAAAAGATATACCCTTTGTTTCAGAGTCCTGTTTGCGTCGTTAAGAAGATGCTCCTGAAAGTGAAAGTTGAAACAAACGAAAGATAGTTAATTTAAATTGGTTAAGAAACATGAAAGAATAAGGAAAGTTGAAGGATGGAAATAGAATAGAAATACCTTACGTTGAAGATCGGTGAGTTGATCTAACATGTACTGAGTCTGAAAAAGGATTGAAAAGGAATTGTAAAAAAAAAAAAAAAAAAAAAAAAAAAAAAAAAAAAAAAAAAAAAAA
>NW_019268534.1:66632-75566 GCF_002738365.1 Cucurbita moschata
AAAAAAAAAAAAAAAAAAAAAAAAAAAAAAAAAAGGTTTGATGTTCGAAGGAGAAGAATTACCCTTGTTGACCTTATGTGCTTGAGTGACATATCAAGTTGCCTTTCAAGGGATTCAAGTTCTTTGCTACTCAATGGGCCAAGGTCTTCTCCCAAAAGGTTCCTGCTTAATTCAATTACCATTTACGTATGAGTAAAGATGGAAAGTAAAAGGAATATAAAAGGGTGGGGTTATTATATTGCCTTTGGGATCGTTGCAGAGCTTCGTAGCGAGCTTTAAGCTTCAAATACTCCTGCTGGCTGCTCACTTCCTATATTTAACCCATCCATATACTCATTTTCATTTTCGGACACATTTTTCAAATTAGAAATTGAAAACATAAAATAAATAAATGTAAATGGATAACTGAAAAGTAAGAGTGATTACCAAGGCCTCTCTTGTGGACACATTCGGCTCTGGTGCTCCATAGTTGCATTTCTGGTATCTCTCTAATGTTTTCAGCATGCTGGATTTCACAAATAATAATAATAATAATAATAATAATAATATAAACTAAAAACAATTAATTCAACTTTTAGAGGCATTCTCTATAATCTAACCTTACAAATATGAGTAGTTATTAGAACGAATAAATTACATATAATGAAGGATGTTTGTGTGAGTAAAGGTGAAAACCATTTGTGAGCTTCAAAATACAAAAAACAACGATGGTTAATTGCATAAATCCATTTCTGGGTTCTGACATATACATAAGAGTCTAATTTTTTTCCCAAAAAAAAAAGAAAAAGAAAAAGCAAAAAGTAAACCTAGTTATGATTAACTCTCGTTTGGGTTCACAAATACAATGGGAGGCAAAAAAAGAAAAGAAAAGAAAAGAAAACAAAAATCCCATACAGGGAGAAAAAGAAAGAAACCAAACCCTAAATTAGCGGGAGAAAAAAAGAAGAACCCTAATTTGAGAAATGCAAAGTATAAAATTGATCCATCCATCGCCCCATAGAGAAAGAAAGAAGGAGAAGCAAAGAAAAGGGGTTGAGAACAAAACCCTAATATAATTTAAATTTAAATTTTGAAAAGGAAAAAGAAAAGAAGTTAGCATGAAAAGGTTAAAAAAGAGAAAAAAGGAAAAGGGAAACCAAAAATTTAGAAATAGAAGAGAAGGAGCAGATCTCAGGAATGGTTGGGTTGAAACTGCTTTTAAAAAAAAACAAAACAAAGTAGAATGATTGAAGTTAAGTTTGTTAAAAGTGATGACATACCTTGAACTACTGCAAAACTCGTAGAGCTTTCCTCTATTGGAGAAGATGATGAGAGCAACTTCGGCATCGCACAGAACGGAGAGCTCATAAGCTTTCTTCAAAACCCCATTTCTCCGTTTAGCGAAGGTGACTTGCCTATTGATCTTGTTTTCTATTCTCTTCAGCTCTACTCTCCCTCTTCCCATCTTTTTTCCTCTCCTTCTCTTAAATCTTTCCTTCTTTCCTCTTTCCCTGCTTAACCTATGCTATGTGCCTTTCTATATATATTCTTCACATCTTTCTCCAACCTCCTCTCTCTCTCTCTCTCTCTCTCTCTCGCTCTCTCACAAACTAAACTAACAACACAAAACCCCCCCCATCCTTTTTTTCTTTTCCTTCTTTTATGCTCTCATCTCCTCTCATCTCCTCTCATCTCCTCTCATCTCCTCTCATCTCCTCTCATCTAGGGTTACACCTCATTCCCTCAAAAACACTCGTCCCTTCCAAAAATACAAATTTCTAGATTGATTGGACGGTGTTGATTAGAGATGAGAGGGGACGGGAGAGTGAGAAATGAGGAAAATGAATCAAAATGACACGTGTCGAGCTTTGAAGTGGGCGAAGGCTGTTACCCGTCTCACCATATCCCAACCCTCGGTTAATCATGTGACCTAACCTTAACAACATGAAACAAAAACAAAAACAATGCATTTCAAGTTTACCAAACTACCCTTCTCCTCTACTCCTATGCTAAAACACCTTCATACTTTAAAGGGTATTGCTACCTGTGTTTGCCAAATTTTAGATTAGCGAGAGAGACATGAAATTAAATTGGGTCAAGTGTAAGCACACAAACTTACAAACTCCAACATTCTCCTCCAAACATTCTCCTCCAAATCCAAACATTCTCCTCCAAATCCAAACATTCTCCTCCAAATACAAACATATGTTCTTCCTTCCTCTTTTCAATGGAGAATCTAATTACAAACATATTCAATTTATGTTACTTTAGGGATGCTTTGGTTAACATGGAACTAAATTAAATAAAACTTCCCTTATCCATGAATTCCAACTTCCACGATTAAACTAAATTTTTTTAACCTCCTTGCTCGCGGGGAACTTCAATTCTAACAATATATTTCTAAATTTTTTAATAAATATTCTTAAAATGTAAATTAAGTTAAATTAAGAAGCTAATGTCCTTAATTTGAGGAGGTGGGTATTTTGGATTGAGAGTAGCTCTAAGATCTTAAACCAAAATTCAATGCCATCATTATTCAATTTAATAGGGTTGCTACTAGGGTTAACACATGAGGAAAATATTAATGTCTTTTGATTGTTTTAAGTAAGGGTATATCGGGACCTTATAGTACTTCCATTCTAATTTAGCCCCCCTACCTCAAATTTGTTACTTACAATTTAATTTTCAACTCCATTTAACAAATTTTATATCAAACAATTATTAATCACTCACTATTTTAATTTTGTGTACTTTTTTTTTCAACTGTATTTTCCAACAACAATTTCTTGGACCAAGTTTCCTTTTGCTTCAATTTTCTTTATTAAACCCATTTTAATTTATTATTTTTTTATTTTTATTTTTTTTGGTGATACGCTAATTTTAAAATGTCGAGTTCAATGCTCTTAAAATTAAAAAAAAAAAAAAAAAAAAAAAAAAAAAAAAAAAAAAAAANAAGAGAACATTAATGAGAATTTAGGTTTTGGAGGCATAGGGTTTGGGGACCAATAAATAAGACATGAAGTGCAGGTGAGATGGCAGATGGTGAAAGAAAGCAATGTCTTTTTAACGCACCCCTGTGAGGTGGTCCAAACTCATAGTACTTTGGCAGCTGCACCTATGAATGTGGTGTATGTATAGTGCCCATTGCCCAACCCCTCCACATCTACTTCATCTATAAATGGTTAAATCTGAGAACTTCTAGGTTTTTAAAATTTTCCATTTCTCATTTTTATACAATATATCAAATCAATTTTATGATACTGGTATGTTCTTAAATATAGTTTTAGCTGTCTACCTAACCCTTCAAGTTAGTCTCCAATGCTAAATTGTAATAATCTAATTTTTCTCCTACAACATTTTCTTAATTTTGTAATAATCTAATTTTTCTCCTACAACATTTTCTTAATTTTGTAATAATCTAATTTTTCTCCTACAACATTTTCTTAATTTTGTAATAATCTAATTTTTCTCCTACAACATTTTCTTAATTTTAAAAAGGGAAAGATTTGTTTAGAAAACAAGTAAAGTGCATAAAAACAATCTACTCCTCAAATACTAGAAACTCATAAATGTAAGGAAGCAAGGCAAATATTCTTAAATATGCTAGACTCATGACAACCCAACAACCTTCTTCGTCTTACCCTTATTTATTCTTGTCTTTATCTATTATTATTATTATTTTTTTTTTTTTTTTTAAGAATGAGTATTAAGAATACCGAATAAGTAACCTCTTGTTGAATTAGATATGTACATAGACACTGTAAGAACGTAACGTAAAATACAATTTCTATGAATAATTATGATAAGTTTTCATGCATACAAAATACAAACATCAACATCAACATAAAAATAGTAAGTATAAGAAGTAGGAATGGGAACTATTGAGTTAAAGCTTTAAGAATGAAGAGAGATAGAGGGAAATAATATGGAATAGGCTTATCTTAGGCATATTGAATTTTAGTCGCAGGCCCCACTTCGGAGCCTTTACACTTTGTCATCAACCATAGTGGGCCATTTGATAATGCATTGTCTGGATTTTCCCTATAATTATGTATGGAATGAAATGTGAACCTACCTACTCTCATATTTGGTGAGGATGAAAGCCTTCTTTTTTTTAATTATAGGAGAGAAGATGTCAAATACAAAATATTTTCAAGCAATCACCAAATCAACTATTATATATAAATTTTAGTCAACATCATATGATCCATAACCAAAATCAACTATTTTGACTATTCCAAGAGAAGAGGAACTCAAAAGAGGCACAAAATTAATATTCGAAATCTCAAGTCTGAACAAAGTAAAAACATCGAAACAGACATTTCACACACAACACAACAGCATTCCTTAAAACTCACAGAACAAAAGAAGCAAGCAGAGATTGGAAGGTTAACCGTGGCTGAGTTAAATCCTGAAGAGAATAGGCATATTACATAAATCTATCTCAGAACCTACAAGAATGACCCGACTTTCATGTTTCAATACCTGAATAAATCTACAGATGATCCAGCAAGACCATCCTGGAACGTCGGGTAGCACCGGATGTTGGCATGGCTGCTACCGTCCGAGACCAAACCAGAATTAACAGGGTCACTCTCCAAGCCAAGACCGTCACTGTGGATGAAATGGGCTGGGGTGATGAGGTTGGATTGGCTCATGGAGCTTAGATTAATCTCCCCGGGCTCAACTGGTGTTGACAGAAGAGAGAGAGCACAGTCAGAGTTGAAGAACTGATCTGATCCGTTTCCGAGCACTTTCTGAACATTCTCTCCGTTGCTGGATTCAACGTCGAGAAATGGGCGAGCATCGGATGATTTGGGAAGCAATCCTATAGGGATGCAAGAGATTGCTAATTGTTTTTCTTTGTAATCACAAGCCAACGACCCAGGCAACATACTTTTTCTTCTGTCACCAAAGTCAAACTGTGAGTTGCCGCTGCAAAGAGGGGCATTGCTCTCGGGTTTGATCATTCCAATCCAAGAAGAGCTCACATCATTGCTGGCAGACAGTAATTGATTACCAAATGGTAAGAATCTTGGACCTGCACAAACAAGTGGTATGTACTTCGCACTGGTTCATCATTCGACAACGAAACAACAATGTAAACATTGGGAACAGTCATGGAATTCTTGGAAGCATGGAAGAGAATTCAATTGGATCGGACCAGGGAAACCAAGCCTAAACTAATAATACAAACCTTGGTTGCCATAGAGAAATCTTCCTGCATTTAGTGTCATAGTCGCTGGTTGAGGCTTTCTTCGACGCCGGTTGTGCCCATCGAGACGCTTCCTACAGCTTCGTTTTCGATCATCAAACTCCACCAAAGAATGGAATCTACAAGCACATGTTAAGGGAACTGAAACGAATGCCAAGAAGGGAACCAACCATACAAAGATAAGAAGTAAAATAAACACAAAATGTAAGTATCTCACAAATATTTGCATCCAACACTGATTCAACCATCTGGTAAAAGGCAAAAACATTAGCACATTTTAAAATATATCCATGAGGGAATGTTTCCAAGTATATCCTATCCATGAAAAATATGGATAAGTTTCCATATCCATGAAAAATATGGATAAGTTTCCAAGTACAAGATGAAAAGCAACAAGTTTGAGATATCCTATATGCCTAACTCAAATTATTTCAATCCGACAAGAAAATCATGAAAATTAACCCAAGGCAGAATTAATGAAGCAAATTGCAGATATTGATGTTCTAAACATTTAAACTCGCCTGCTACACTGCTGACAGAATCGTTGTTCCTGACCGCAAATGGTTACTTTTGGTGTTTTAGAATGGAGCTCACATACTTTATGGCGGCGATGATAGTCCCTGCATTTGCTAAGGTCTGAGCTACAACCATCAACCATACAGGAAGGGACTTGGGGACCGCTTCCAGGGGCGCGTGACCTCTTCATTAATCTCGAAGCCGATGACTCGATCAAAGAAACTCTAGTTCCTTTCATGTCATCCATAGAACCATCGCCCATATTACCAATGCCCCTGAGTCTCAAATACATCAAGCAACTTCCTCTACTCCAACACACTCTCAGTTTCCTTCTATGGTAGCGATTCGCAGAACGTTTTTTTATAAAAAAAAATGCAGACAAGACTGATTCTCAAGGTGCTTTTAACTTACTTCCAACAGAAAATTTCTCAGATCAGGATCCTTCCCAGTTCAGCTATACACTCTTCAGAGCACTGCTAATAAGATTAGATCAGAATAGAAAGGAACCAGACCAGGAACGATGAACAGAACGAGTTCAGCAGGGATAAGAAGATGCAATTTAAGGCATAAGCAAATACAATACAAACAAGCAAAGCGTTATAGTACTTCCCTTCAAAATCACTGCACACAAGTAATACAATCAGCACTCCCAAAGTTTCCTGAACTAGATAAAATTTTAAGTTCCAAAAGACGAGGAATATTGGCCATCTACAGGAAATATCCACTTCATTCACTTTCCTTTAAGATCTATTGTCAAATTTCGGAAAAAGTAGCTCACTGTCATCAAGATCAAAATCGTCCACTACAGCAAACATATAAGTGTCTACCTGACAAACAACTGAAACCCAGTTCTGCAGCATCATCACTTTTTTCACCCCATGAAATGATAAAGTAATCTCAATTTCTGGTCTCCACAAGTGAAGGTTGCAATACCCATAAATTGAATTTTCGTATAAAAGCAAACAAAAAATAGTTTAAAATGATGGGTACCTGGTAGAAATTCACAAGTCAAGCTGCATCTTCATCTGGGGAATCCGAGAAAGCTTAAAGAGGAGAGCAAATAGGATGAGATGAAGGAAGTGAAGAATGAGAAATGGCGGCTAAGACCAAAAGAAAATCGGATATCGACATGGGCAGGGAGGCTGAATCTGTAGAAGGTGTTAGAAGAATGGTAGAAAAGAAGCAAAAGGGAAGAAAATGAATATAAAAAAAAAAAAAAAGAAGAAGAAGATAAATTGGAATGCAAAATTGGGAAGAGTGGATAATGTACTTGGGATGATGGATGATAAAGGGAAAGGAGAAGAAAGGGATGGTGGGGAAATGGGAAATGGGAAATGGGAATTTTGGAAGCCTTCAGCTTTCCTCTTCAGGCCCAACTCCAAGGCATCGCGGTGGGAGAGAAGGAAAAAATGTTTGAGAAAAGAAGAAAATAATAGAAAAAAAAGAAACACACAGAAACGAGTGGCAAAGAAAGGGACAGAGTGTGTTCAGTTTTAGGAGCTGAGGCTTAGGAGGAGGAATGATGGGAGAGAGAGAGAGAGAGAGGGAGAGCGACCGAATGGAATGGTGGGATTTGGAAAAGGGAGGGACCCATGTGACTTCCTTCTTCCTATCTATTCAATCAATTTTTATAACATTATTTTTTCCATTCCTTCGATTAATTAATTATTTTTTATTTTATTTTATTTTTTGAGATGACTTTCATGGCTTACGTTGGCAATATATGTATGATTTAAGACAAACCTACCTTTCTCTGCTTCTTAACTCTGGTAGATATTTGTTGTTGAGATTGAGGAATTGATACAACTGGATTTTAAAAAATAATAATAAATAAATAAATAAATAAATAAATAATGGTTGGTAGCCCTAATTGCAAAATGGACACAAAAGCTTAACCACACGTTTTTATTGTGTATATGAGAAAAAAGGAAAAATGTGGACACCAAATTGTTTCTTATAATCTGAACTTCCAAATTTCCCTACCGCCGTTTTATTTTATCATTATTATTATATACCATTTTAATATACTATAGTTTAAAAATCTTTAATATAATCTTTAGTAGAGATTTCTTTTTTTTATTATTATTATTATAAAAAAATATTTTTCGTGTAAGAAAAAAAGAAGATGTGGTGGAACTTTGCAAACATTAAAAAGAAAAAAGAAAGATAACGTAAAAAGGAAGTAAAAATAGTTATCAAGTTACTAAAAAAAGTATGAACAACTTTTGAAGCTGTCATCATAAGAAGTTAATACAAAGAGGGAAACTTAAAAGGCCATAATTTGATAAAGAGGGTGAATGAATGAATGAATGGGGGAGAAGAAACCAAAAGGGATGGTGGATCCCACCACTCCTAAGCTTCACCCGGTTTATGAAAAAGGATGACTTTACAAACTTTTTTCATTAAATGTTCTTTTTTCTCTTTAATGGATAAGTATTTGTGAGGTGCTTTCTACAAACAAATGGCATTCCCAAACATTTTGGGTCAATTATAAACGCTATGCTTCATGATTACGCACATAATATGCCATTCCACAAACACCGCATCCCTTTACTGTACCAAACTTAATGCACACTGTTCTCTCCCTCACTCTTCATTTCTCAAATCTCACTTCCTCCCATTCTCTTCTTTTTTCTTTTCTTTTCTTTTCTTTTTTTTCTTTCTTACTCTTACTTAAGGTCGAGATTGAAAACCATGGTTGTTGGTATACGCACCTCTATTATATTATGAGGAATAGTGTGTTACCTCTCTTTGTGGTCACTTGTACCGTGAAACATCTCTCCATATTATCTATCATCCCTTCTCTTCTATGGTGTGAACTTGATATTTCAATAATATATGTGAAGCAAAAACAAATAAAAAGTTAGTTTATAAAAAAAACAGTGATATATTAAAGATCATAAGAACTAATAGATAAAATTCTTATCAAATGGGTTACTAACGATTGTTCTAAGAATTGTCTAATATAGCATGTTCAAACAGAAAGGGCACAACATGAATTGGTAGATAATGAAAATGTCATGTTGTGGTTCCAAACCCCATAAGAACTCAGTTGTATAGATCTTGTTCATTGTTCTGGTTAAAAATATCTTGACGGGTCAAGAAATTGAGGGTAAAAGGCCGAAGGATGAAAATCAAAATTCTAAGGATCAAAACTAAGATCAAGCGAAGAACCCCACAAAAAAAAAAAAAAAAAAAAAAAAAAAAAAAAAAAAAAAAAAAAA